>NC_029792.2:25526514-25539209 GCF_000816755.2 Arachis ipaensis
AATGCAAAATTATAGGGTAAATCCCCCATATCAAATTACTGCAGAAATCTAACAATACCACTGCTTATAACAGAATAATACATCAATTAGGCAAATCCTTCACTAGTCACTATGAATATGTTTCATCCCAAACCTCCAAAAGTTGGAGGGAATAAGTTACTTCTTCCACAAAAAATCCCGAGTTTGCCTTTAGAAGCATGAAAGCACAACTATGACCTCTGAGGAATTAGTAATAGATCACTTGAATATGAGGGCGTCGCGTCCTGGCCCAACACCAATGTAGTGAATGGGGACACCAACAAGTTCTTCTATCCTTTCCACATACTGCCGGGCAACCTTCGGAAGGTCAGAATAGTTTCTGATCTTAGAGATGTCGGATTTCCATCCAGGAAGTGTTTCATATTCCACCTGCAACATTAAGATAAATAATTATAAGAAAATACATTTAAAATTCCAAGGCAATAATAAAAGACGTCTATCCTTCTTAAACCTTACAACTTCACAGTAAGAGTTGTGTTTGTTTATAAGTAATAACATGAAAAAAAAAAAGAAAGGAATGTTCAGCCATAGAGGAACAAAGATAGATGAAGTCTACCTCCAATTGCTCAAGAAGACGGAGATCTGAAGGGAAAGATTTGACCGGGGTACCATCAGCATGTTTATAAGAGACTCCTAACTTTATCTCACCAAGATCTGATAAAACATCTAGCTTAGTGAGATTCAATGATGAAAAACCATTGATCTGGCAGGAGTATTTCAGCGCAACTATATCAAGCCAACCACATCGTCGAGGACGGCCAGTAGTTGTACCAAACTCCTGCCCAGCAAATCTAAGGAGATCACCCCCTGGACCCAAAATTTCTGTTGGAAAGGGACCAGAACCAACTCTTGTAGTGTATGCTTTCACCTGCAAATTTCAAAATAAAAATTAAAGAAACCATTTCATATGTGTCGAATAAGCTTAAATTGCAGCATTGAGTGCGCTTGTTTGAACTTTAAAAAGAGGTCTTTTGTAATGTAATAACTCCAACATAAGATAAACAGCCACATACCACTCCTATTAAGTCACCAACAACTCTTGGAGCAATACCAAGACCAGTGCATATCCCACCAGCTGACGGGCTAGACGAAGTAACAAATGGATAAGTTCCAAAATCAATGTCCAACATGGTTGCTTGACCTCCTTCAACCAAAATCTTCTTCTTTTGTGTTATAGCATCATTCATGACATGCACAGTATCTGCAATAAATGGTTCCAGTCTCTCAGCATATCTCTTGTACTTTTCTACTTCTTCCTTGAGCATTTCTGGACCATATTTAAAATCTTTGAACCTTGATGCTGCATCTGATAACAAAAGATCAAGCTTCTGTGGGAAAGTATCCATGTGCCTCAAATCACTTACCCTAATACCATTACGGTTAGCCTTGCTAGCGTAGCATGGCCCAATGCCTCTCTTGGTCGTGCCAATGAAAGATTTAGCAAGTTCGGCTTCCCTTAACCCATCCACTTCTTGGTGGAAATCAAACAACAAGTGAGCACGATCAGATATCAAAATCCTCCCCTGGCAAGAGATCCCACTAGATTCAAGGCCATCAATTTCCTTAAACAGCCCCGGAAGATGCACCACAACTCCATTCCCAATAATACAAAGGGTATCCTCGTTAAGAATACCAGAAGGAACAAGATGAAGGGCGAACTTCTTTCCTTCTGCATTGTAAATGGTATGCCCAGCATTAGCTCCACCCTCATAAAACATAATCACAATTTATCAGAGCAAAATAACAAAAATATTTGGCAGACAATAGAAATTCAGCCCAAAGCAGCCCAAAATTATCTTATTTTGCATATCTTAATTATTGCTGGAATAATTTAATAATATTAGATGTAATTATAAATGTTACATGCATAAAATATGCATGTTAAAGTAAACAAGGTAATTTTGGTGATTATCTCCCTAGCATTACCGGCAAAATTATAGTGATCAGCAGCACCTATTGAGACCAAATATTACAACAGACTATCAAAATTCAACAAGGTAGCTTATAGCGAGGAAGCATGCAAAACAATAAACGTGTTCAGTCACTCTCCTTATCTTACCAACCAAATTTACAGAAACTTAAATCATTCCAAGAGTTTTAGGCAACACAATGATTCATTCAGTTCTATTTAGCTAGCAAGTGGGTTTATCAAGCAGAAACAGCTTCAATTACACTGTTGCAACAACCACCAGAACAAGGCAAACTCAACCACACAATAATTTAACAACTATCTCTGCACCGAGTGAAACGATTTCACCACCGAAAACCAAAATAAACAAACAAAACACTTTTTAAGGGAAAAAAAGAACACTTTTTTTCATTTAGAACATCCAACACGACAAACACAACTTCAGCATACATCAATTTCACCGAGTTTCCTGAATTACTCACGATTTGTGTGATAGCGAAGAGGGATAAAAAGGGAAAAAGGAAGGAACTTCGAGAGCAATGAGAGGGGGAGTAGTACCTGACAACGAGCAACAATCTTGAAGTGTTGAGCTAAGATATCGACGAGTTTGCCTTTGCCCTCATCACCCCATTGGCAACCCAAGACGCCAGAGACCTGACTAAGAGATCCGATTCGACCGTCGGAGGATTGGGCGGTGGCGAGCTTGGGTGGAAGAGAAGGAGGGGCTACGGGCTTGGCTGAGCATACGACTACGTTTCGAGGTGTGCAACGGAGGAAGGAGAATGAAGGGCATTGAGGGTTGAAGAGCGTGTGGGAATCCAGTGTGAGGTGTGAGATGTTCATTGCGTGATGATGGTGGTGGTCGCGGGCGAGAAAAGAGCGAGTGAGAGAAGAGAGGAGTTCTGATAGGCTCCGTTGTGTTAATGTGTTTATTTGGATTCTTTTTCCACTCTCTGCACGTAAATGCCACGGGTTAATAACTTTAGAATTTAATTTTCTAGTTTTACCAAATAATTTTTTGTGTGGAAACTCAGGTGCAGTTGACTTCATGTAAAGTTGATAACTGAGAGTCGTTAGATAATTTGACTTATTTGACTAAATTTTTATCTAACGACTCTTAGTTATCAACTTCACGTAAAGTCGACTGTACTTACATTTTTATCTTTTTTTTTTAAATGGAATAACAATGTCATACACACTATGATAGCAAAGTGGTGCGTTTTTTCGAAAGTTCTAAAGATTATCGAACCGTTTTTATAGTTAACCGATTTAACGGTAGTTCAGTCGTTTATTTGTTAAAAATAATTTAGTATTTATGCTGTTCAAATAATAGCCAAAATACTAAAATTAATGACTCCAAAAATTTCTCACAAAAAAATGTGTCTCGCATTTTAAATAGTAAAAAATATTAATTAATTAGGGACTAATTTATCCGTTTTTCATAACATATATGATATCGTTGGGTTTCAACTTATAAGCAAGATTCTAAAACCCGGCTGATTATCGAACCGTTCTAGTCACTGATTTATGGGTTTATTAGTCTAACCGATTCAACTGTTGTTCAATCGAAATAATCGTTTTATAATAAAATAATAAATAAAATATAAGTAAAATATTAAAATTAACAAAAATAAACTAAAATTATCAAAATTTTTAACATTATTTTAATAAAATCAGCACAATAATTAATATGTTTTAACAAAGATTAACAAAATTTTTAATTTAATTTTTATAAGTTCAGCATAATAATTAACAACTGAAAAAAAGCACTAAATAAACAGTGAATCAATAACAGTACAATCTATCATCAAGAAACTTAAACAAAATTTAACATTAGAAAAAAAGTGCAATTTTTATCAAACAATAAACTAATAACAGATTTATCAATTTAAATTTATCATCAAGTAGTGAACAAAGTCAATCAACCAAAAAAATCAAAAGAATATTTAAAACACATTAACACCACAATAACACCAATAAAAAAATTTAAAACAAAGCAACAAAAAAAAATATCTAAAAGTCATCATTGCTGAAAACATTAACTTGAGAAGTGTACTCAAAGAATCAAAGCCTAACTAGAATAGCAAGTAAGCAAGCAAAAATTCACAATCTCCTCAAATTATAGCAGTAAGCAACTTGAAAAGGAAAGTACCAAAAAGTAATTTTCAAGTAAAAAATTCATATCACCAATTCTAACCAAAAATAAAACTAAATCTCAAAAACAAAGAAATCTAAAACAATGATGACTGAAGGGAAAAAAATCCCAAAAATCACCTTCCATTTGGCTGGAACTCAAACACAGATGCGAGAGAGGGAACAAAAATGAGGAACTCGAACCAAAAGACACAGGCGATGGAACTGGAACAGACGACGGTTGGAGCCCGATGGAATAGAAGTGGCGCGACAGAAGTGGAACAGAGCAAGGTTGTCAAATTCGCGAGTCTAAATAAACTCATGGAGCTGACCTAGACTCGACTCGTAAAATCATACAAGTTTATCTGTTTTGAATTTTTTTTATAAAAAATATATATATCATATATAATATATATACTTACCCAAATATAGACATTGAAACTTAACAATTTTCAACTCAAAACACATAATAAATTAAAATAGTACATTAGTACAACAATTACAACAAGTACTGATAAACTAAAAATCTAAAACTAAAATCTTTCACGATAAAGCATCTAGTTCAACATAGAACACAATAGAACAAAAAAACAACGAAGCAATAATTATATAAAAATCTAAAACTAAAATCCTCTAATATCTTCATCTTCTATGACATCAATATCAACATTATTATCATCACCATCTTTATTAGAAACATCATTTCTTTTAGGATAATTAAATTCAGAATTCAGACATTCAATAACAACTAACAAATAATTAAATTCAAAATTCTTCCTAAATAAAAAATGCAGTAACAACTAACAACTATCACAGAATTAACTTAAGTTTAACAATGAATTAAGTAACAACTAACAAATAAAAACGCAATAACAACTATCAACTATCACAGAACAACTATTACATAATTAACTTAAGTTTAACAATGAATTAAGTAATTAACAATGAATTAACAACTATTGCATAATTCAGTAACAAGTAACAACTATGACAGAAAATAGATCAAGTAAGAATTGAAGTAATTAAGTTGTAGATCTTTTAAAACGTACCTGAATGGAAAAGAGGTCCCAGGCAGTTGTATTGTCACTGTTGTGCAGTTAGACAAGCGCGGCGGTGCGCGAACAGAAGACGAAAGCGCGGCAGATGGCAGAAGAATCGACGAGCACTGGCAACCGGCAACGCGACAAACGACGGCAGCACAGAAAACGACAGATGCTCCACTTGAAGTGAAACTGAACAGAACAAACTCAATAGAGAACGAGAGAAGGAGAAGCAGAGCAGAGAGTAGGGAGCGACGTGCGTACAGGTGACCGATCGGCAACGAACGGTAGACAGTAGATGGACAGAGGTGAGAGGTCAGAATAATGAGAGAGAGAGAGAGAGAGAGAACGGCGAAGGGAGGGAGAGAAGAGTGAGTGATGAGCCAAAGCCATATGGTTGCAATTTTCTTTTGATTTTGGGCCATAACGGCGCCTTTTTGGGCTAAAACGGGCACCGCCATCAAACTCGCGATTTTGACCGAGTTTATGCGACTCTAGCCGAGTTTACTCAGAAACAAGTTTATGTACGAGTTAATTCAATTTGATTACCCAAACTTGTACAAGTTTATGAGTTAATTCGCGAGTTTGAGAATAATGAAATAGAGGCAACACACTTGAGACGATTTGACGAGTTGTGATGGCAGAAACAAGTTGCCATGACAGTGGAATAGCAGGGACGGCGACTGGAGTAGATTCGAAGGTGCTACTGGAATGGCGGCACTAGGACGGTGGTCTTGAAGAAGAGAGAAGAGATGGCGATACAGCTTGAATGACGAAGAAGCGCAAATGACCGGACGAAGACACGGTAGTCTTGAACGCAATCAAGAGACCACTCTCCCTTGTGCGTACACCATAGCGCTAGACGCCCAAAATCGGCCCTAGACGCCAGGGTGGCAATGGCAAGTCCTCAAGATGTGTGGCTTCTGAAGCTAAACGCTAGGTCCCGGCGTTTAGCGCCTAACCTTCTAAATCTGATTCTACCTCTTCAGAGCTCCCAGCTCAATTTAAAGTGCACCTGTTCCTATGCTATTCAAGATGCATGACTCTAATACAGTTAAAAAACAAGGAAAACTGTGAGATATAAAAACAAAATAAATAAAATGCATAGAATAAAACATAACTAAAGGATACTAAAGGTATTGGGTTGCCTCCCAACAAGCGCTTCTTTAACGTCATTAGCTTGACGGTTCACCCCTGCTGTTAAGGAGGAGGTTGATCATATTGCTTCAGCACCTCCCCTCTCACTATGAATCTTCTCCATGTGTCTTCATGGAGTAACTCAACATGCTCAAGAGAGAGGATCCTGTTCACTGTATAAGAAAATGTCAAATTGTGAGTCAATGCAACTTTCAATCCTGGAGAGAAATCTTCAGTGGGGATTTTCTTGTTCCTCCAACCCCTAGGTACCGTCTTCCTGGGAGCCTCCTTTGGAGTTGACTCCTAATATCCAACACCAAACTTAGATTTAATATTAGGAGGAATTTTATTAATCTCCACCATAAAAGCTTTGGATTGTAGCTCATATTTTGTATCATCAGGTGGTTCCGGGAGGAATGGATCAGTGGACTCAGTCCTCATGCACTTCTCCCCTTTATTGGAGTGATATGAGGCTTTGAAGATATGAAAGACCAACTGCTCATTGTGCACTCTCGGTATTAATTCACCTTTTTCCAGATCAATGAGAGATCTTCCAATAGCTAAGAATGGTCTTCATAGAATGATGGAGAAGTTGTCATCCTCTTCCATGTCAAGAATCACAAAATCTGTTGGGAGGAAGAACTTTTCCACCCTTACCAAAACATTCTCCATCACTCATTATTCCAGCCTTACAAGTTTATCTGCCAATTGAATAGCTATTCTTGTTGGTTCTACCTCCTGAATTTGCAACTTTTTCATCACAGAGAGTGGCATCAAATTGATGATCGCCCCTAAATCACACAATGCTCTCTCAAAGGTATTATTTCCAATGATACAGAAAATTTGAAAACTCTCGGGATCGGACTTTTTTACTTGGCAGGTTTCTTTGAATGATAGCACTACACTCTCTGGTTAACACCACTATTTGGTCTCCCTTCATAGGTGTTTTCTTAGATAACAACTCTTTCATGAAGTTAATATACATTGGTATTTGCTTAAGAACTTCTATTGAATGAGTGTTGATGTGGAGCGCCTTAAATACCTCAAAGAGCGTTAAGCATTGTTCATTCTTGTGTTCTTCTTGAAGCTTTTGAGGAGGCGAGACTTTTGGATTGCACTTAGCCACTGAGGTCTTGGTGTGCATAAGCAGAGAGATAATGGTCTCCTCAAGGTCTTCGGCTTCTTTCATATTTTCTCCAACTGGCTCTTCATCACTAGAGGGTTGAGTGTCCACCTCTTTTTCACTCATCACGTATATCGCTTTACATTCCTCTCTTAGATTTGGAATTGTATCATTGGAGAATGTATTAGGAGGCCTCTCAGCATTTCGCTTGCTCAATTGTCCCATCTGCACTTCCAAGTTTTGAATTGAAGTCTAGTTTCTTGTATGAAACTATGAGTGGTCTTGGAAAGTCCTGCCAATTGTGCTTCCAATGCTGAGCTATCCTAGACAGCTGGGGTGGATTTTGTGATTGAAAAGATTGATGTTGCTATTTGAAATGATTTTGCTAGTTAAACTGGTTTTGGTGGGGGTTGTTCTTGTTGAAGTTGGACTGCCTTTGATTCTGATTCTGATTTTTCCAGCCAAAATTTGGGTGATTTCTTCATCTCAGATTGTATGTCTTGGAAAAAGGATAATTATTAGCCGGTATTAAAGAATTACCCATGTAGTTAACTTGTTCAGGAAGGGGTTGCCCATAACCAAGGTTTCCAAATTGAGACACTCTACCACTCATATCAAAAGAAGGATCCTGGGTAGCAACAGATGACACTTGCATACCTCCCAAATGTTGAGTGATGGCGGCAATCTGTTGAGACATAGCTTTGCTCGGAGCCAAAATGGCATCCAAAGCATCCAACTCCATGACACCTTTCTTTACGGTTTTCTCTAAGGAATATAAGTACTGATTATTGGCCACAATCTCTATCAAATCCAAGGCTTCATTAGTGGTATTCATATGCAAAGAGCCTCCTGCAGAATTATCCAGAAAGAGCCTAGAAGCCGAAGTGATACCATCATAGAAAATCTGTAATTGTACCCAGTCCGCAAACATGTCCGGAGGGCACTTCCTTATCATAGCATTGTATCTTTCCCAAACTTCATAGAGAGACTATCTTTCAAGTTGTTTGAATGTCAGTCCTCAGCTTAGTCAACCTCTGAGGTGGGAAGAATTTAGTTAAGAACTTACTAACCAAATCTGCCCAGGTTGCTATACTTTTTTTAGGTTGTGTCTCAAGCCACTGACTAGCTCGGTCCCTTATAGCAAAAGGGAATAACATCAACCTGTACACGTCGGCGAAAATCCCATTGGTTTTGACTATATCACATATCCTCAGAAAATTAGATATAAAAAGATTAGGGTCCTCCTGTGGGCTTCCACTAAATTGACAATGTTGCTGGACCGAAGAGATGAATTGAGGCTTCAACTCAAAGTTATTTACATGCACAACTGGTGGTACAATACTTCCCACAAAACTCCTGGGATTAGGGTTTAGTATATGACCCCAGAGTTCTTTTTACTGGTAGGACATTGTTGGGGTTACTGACCCCAGTATTATCAGCCATACTGGGTTCAGCTTCCTCTTCAGACTCGTCCCTAAAGATTTCTTGAACCTCTTGAGCTCTAGCTTGTTTCCTTTGCTTCCGAAGAGTGCTTTCAATCTCCGAGTCGTACAGAAGAGACTCTTTATCTCTGTTTCTTTGCATAAACAACTAAAATCAAGGAAAATTGAGATTCTCAACGTCATAGTGAAGAGAACCCCGGTGAGGTACACGAAAATAGAAGAAAAAGAACTAAAACAAATAAGAGTAAGAGGGGTAAAAAATAAGAAGAAATAAAATTAAAAAGAAACGAGAATTTAAAAGGAATAAAAACAAAAAAAAAAACATAAAATAAAAGTATAATTTTAATATATTAACTAACGTTAGCATGTCTACCACATATATTAACTAAACCGATAATATAATTTTAATCAAAACTATTGAACATAGCTAAAAAATGTAACGTATATACTAAAAATCAGTTATTAAATTAGTTAATATATATTTGTATATGAATACATGACGAAAACTCACGTACAATTATTTTCATGTGAAATTGATAATTGAAAATTATTAGATTGAATTTAATTAAATATATTAAATTATCTAACATATTTTAATTAATAATTTTGCACAAGCCAAGCCTCTATCGTCATAAACTGTCACTGAAGCTTCTGTCTTGGTAAGCTCTAACCTTGCTTCAGATCTTCCTTATCCGTTAAGTTCGTTATTACCATGAGAGTTGTTGCTGAGGTTGTTTGTGCTAGGAGTTTATTTATCGCGAGTTGCCACCGTCAGAGCCACCACCGGAGCTACTACCGTTCAGTTAAGCTATTCTTCCTTGTTACAGTAGGTATTTCCGTTCTGAAACCCTCGTCGCTAGCGTATAAGCTTTCTGTTTTGTTTGGTTGTAAACTCTGAGGTTCTGTTAACGTAGGGTCAAGTTGTGGTTCGTGCATGCTGAGTTCAGTAGTCGTGCATGCGACATCAAGCTGTCGCGTCGTCAACGAAGTCACCGCTGTTCCGTTTTCCAGATATTCGTAGGTTCAGTAAGCTTTTCCCTGTTCTGATTTCTTCTAGTCGCTATTCTGTGATATGTTTATAAGGTCCTTGAAATGTTGATGCTTTAGGTTTGAGTTCGGTTCTTACGTGCCATGATTAAAGTTGTTGTGGTTGCGGCTATGGTGGAGCGTGCTGGTGCACGAAATTGTGATCTCAGGCAACGGCGCTAAAAACTCTGTACGCACGTCTTAATAAATCATTTTTCATTCACAACTTCGATACAACTAACCAGCAAGTGCACTGGGTCGTCCAAGTAATAAACCTTACGTGAGTAAGGGTTGATCCCACGGAGATTGTTGGTATGAAGCAAGCTATGGTCACCTTGTAGATCTCAGTCAGGCGGATATAAAATAGTTATGGAGTTTTCGAAATTTATATAATAAAATAAGGATAGAAATACTTATGTAATTCATTGGTGAGAATTTCAGATAAGCGTATAGAGATGCTTTCGTTCCTCTGAACCTCTGCTTTTCTGCNNNACTAAGTAATTGATGCATAAATCCACTTTCGGGGCCCACTTGGTATGTGCTTGGGCTGAGCTTGAATGTTACACGTGCAGAGGTCATTTTTGGAGTTGAACGCCAGTTTGTAACGTATTTCTGGCGTTCAACTCTGGTTTGTGACGTGTTTCTGGCGTTTAACTCCAGACAGCAGCGTAGAACTGGCGTTCAACGCCCTTTTACGTCGTCTAAAATTGGCCAAAGTATGGACTATTATATATTGCTGGAAAGCCCTGGATGTCTACTTTCCAACGCAATTGGAAGCGCGCCATTTTGAGTTCTGCAGCTCTAGAAAATCCACTTTGAGTGCAGAGAGGTCAGAATCCAACAGCATCAGCAGTCCTTCTTCAACCTCTGAATCTAATTTTTGCTCAAGTCCCTCAATTTCAGCCAGAAAATACCTGAAATCACAGAAAAACACACAAACTCATAGTAAAGTCTAGAAATGTGAATTTAACATAAAAACTAATGAAAACATCCCTAAAAGTAACTAGATTCTACTAAAAACATACTAAAAACAATGCCAAAAAGCGTATAAATTATCCGCTCATCACAACACCATACTTAAATTGTTGTTTGTCCCCAAGCAACTGAAAATCAAATAGGATAAAAAGAAGAGAATATACTATAAATTCTAAACTATCAATGAAACATAGCTCCAATTAAATGAGCGGGACTTGTAGCTTTTTGCCTCTTGAATAGTTTTGGCATCTCACTTTATCCATTGAAGTTCAGAATGATTGGCATCTATAGGAACTCAGAGTTCAGATAGTATTATTGATTCTCCTAGTTCAGTATGATGATTCTTGAACACAGCTATTTTATGAGTCCTGGCCGTAGCCCTCAGCACTTTGTTTTCCAGTATTACCACCGGATACCTAAATGCCACAGACACATAATTGGGTGAACCTTTTCAGATTGTGACTCAGCTTTGCTAAAGTCCCCAATTAGAGGTGTCCAGGGTTCTTAAGCACACTCTTCTTTTGCTTTGGACCTTGACTTTAACCGCTCAGTCTCAAGTTTTCACTTGACACCTTCACGCCACAAGCACATGGTTAGGGACAGCTTGGTTTAGCCGCTTAGGCCAGGATTTTATTCCTTTAGGCCCTCCTATCCACTGATGCTCAAAGCCTTGGGAGCCTCTTTATTTACCCTTGCCTTTTGGTTTTAAGGGTTATTGGCTTTTTGCTCTTGCCTCTTGGTTTTAAGAGCTTTTGGCTTTTTCTGCTTGCTTTTTCTTTTTTTCTTTCTATTTTTTTCGCTCTTTTTTTTCTGCAAGCTTTGTTCTTTGCTGCTTTTTCTTGCTTCAAGAATCATTTTTATGATTTTTCAGATTATCAAATAACATGTCTCCTTGTTATCATTCTTTCAAGAGCCAACATATTTAACATTCTTAAACAACAACTTCAAAAGACATATGCACTGTTCAAGCATTCATTCAGAAAACAAGAAGCATTGTCACCACATCAATATAATTAAACTAAGTTCAAGGATAAATTCGAAACTCATGCACTTCTTGTTCTTTTGAATTAAAACATTTTTCATTTAAGAGAGATGATGGATTCATAGGACATTCATAACTTTAAGACAAAGTTACTAAATACTAATGATCATGTAATGAAGACACAAACATGGATAAGCACTTAACATAGAGAAAACGAAAAACAGAGAATGTAAGAACAAGGAATGAGTCCACTTTAGTGATGGTGGCGTTTCCTTCTTGAGGAACCAATGATGTCCTTGAGCTCTTCTATGTCTCTTCCTTGTCTTTGTTGCTCCTCCCTCATTGCTTTTTGATCTTCTCTTATTTCATGAAGGATGATGGAGTGCTCTTGATGTTCCACCCTTAATTGTCCCATGTTGGAACTTAATTCTCCTAGGGAGGTGTTGATTTGCTTCCAATAGTTTTGTGGAGGAAAATGCATTTGAGGCATCTCCGGGATCTCATCGTGATGAGCTTCATGTGTCTCTTGAGATCCATGAATGGGCTCTCTTGCTTGCTCCATCCTTTTCTTAGTGATGGACTTCTCTTCCTCAATGGGAATGTCTCCTTCTATGAAAGCTCCAGCTGAATAACATAGATGGCAAATAAGATGAGGAAAAGCTAGCCTTGCCCCAGGAGAGGGCTTTTCGGCTATTTTATAGAGTTCAAGAGAGATGACTTCATGAACTTCTACTTCCTCTCCAATCATGATGCTATGAATCATGATGGCCCGATCCATAGTAACTTCAGATCGGTTGCTAGTGGGGATGATGGAGCGTTGGATGAACTCCAACCATCCTCTAGCCATAGGCTTGAGGTCCAGTCTTCTTAATTGAACCGGCTTGCCTTT
>NC_029792.2:25539446-25564670 GCF_000816755.2 Arachis ipaensis
TCTTGAGCTTGAAAGGGACCTCGGGGATCACCTTCTTCTTGGCCACAACATCATAGAAGTGGTCTTGATGAGCTTTGGAGATGAATCTTTCCATCTCCCATGACTCGGAGGTGGAAGCTTTTGTCTTCCCTTTTCCTTTTCTAGAGGATTCTCCGGTCTTAGGTGCCATCAATGGTAATGGAAAAACAAAAAGCTTATGCTTTTACCACACCAAAATTAGAATTTTTCTCGCCCTCGAGTAAGAGAAGAAAGAATAGATGAAGAAGAAGAAGAAAATATGGAGGAGAGAGGGGAGTGGTGTATTCGGCCAAGAAGAGAAGAGAGGGTTATGTTGTGTGAAAATGAGGAAGAATGGAGGGCTATATATAGGGAAGGGAGGGGGGTAAGGTTCGGCCATAAGCGTGGGTTTTGGGTGGGAAATTGATTTTGAATTTTGAAGGTAGGTGGAGTTTATGAGATAGGTTTATGGGGAAGAGTGGATGGATGTGAGTGGTGAAGTGGTGATAGGGAAGAGAGATTGAGGTGATTGGTGAAGAGTTTTGGGGAAGAGTGTTTATGGGATTGTGTGAAAGAGGGGTGAGAAGAAGTGAGTGGAGGTAGGTGGGGATCCTGTGGGGTCCACAGATCCTGAGGTGTTCAAGGATTTACAATCTTGCACCAAATTGGGCATGCAAAATGCCCTTGCACACAACTCTGGGCGTTCAGCGCCAGATTGGTGCTTGTTCTGGGCGTTGAATGCCCATTTGTTGCCCATTTCTGGCGTTGAACGCCAGCCAGATGCTTCTTACTGGCGTTTAAATGCCAGTGAGATCCTCCTCCAAGGTGTGATTTTTCTTCTGCTATTTTTTGATTTCGTTTTCAATTTTTATATTTATTTTGTGACTCCACATGATCATGAACCTGATAAAACATGAAAGAACAATTAAATTAGATAAATAAAAATTGGGTTGCCTCCCAACAAGCGCTTCTTTAATGTCAATAGCTTGACAGTGGGCTCTCATGGAGCCTCACAGATGTTCAGAGCATTGTTGAGACTTCCCAACACCAAACTTAGAGTTTGGATATGGGAGTTCAACACCAAACTTGGAGTTTGGTTGTGGCCTCCCAACACCAAACTTAGAGTTTGACTGTGGGGACTTTGGTTGAATCTGCAGTGAGAGAAGCTTTTTATGCTTCCTCTCCATGGGTACAGAGAGAGATCCTTGGGTTTTAAACACAAGGTTGTCCTCATTTAATTGAAGGATCAATTCTCCTCTGTCCACATCAATCACAGCTCTTGCTGTGGTTAGGAAGGGTCTTCCAAGAATGATGGATTCATCCTCATCCTTCTCAGTATCCAGGATTATAAAATCAGCAGGGATGTAAAGGTCTTTAACCTTTACTAACATGTCCACTACTTATCCATAAGCTATTTTCATAGATTTGTCTGCCATTTCTAATGAGAAATTGGCTTTCTGTACCTCAAGGGTTCTTAGTTTCTCCATTACAGAGAGTGGCATGAGGTTTATTCCTGACCCAAGGTCACACAGAGCCTTCTCGAAGGTCATGATGCCTATGGTACAAGGTATTAAGAACTTTCCAGGATCCTGTTTCTTCTGAGGCAATGTCAGTTGATCCAGATCACTCAGTTCATTGGTGAACAAGGGAGGTTCATCTTCTCAAGTCTCAATACCAAATAATTTGGCATTCAGCTTCATGATTGCACCAAGGTACTTGGTAACTTGCTCTTCAGTAACATCCTCATTCTCTTCAGAAGAGGAATACTCATCAGAGCTCATGAATGGCATAAGGAGGTTTAATGAAATCTCTAGGGTCTCTAAGTGAGCCTCAGATTCCTTTGGTTCCTCAGAGGGAAACTCCTTATTGATCACTGGACGTCCCAGGAGGTCTTCCTCACTGGGATTTACGTCCTCTCCTTCCTTTACAGGTTCGGCCATGGTGATCAATTCAATGGCCTTGCACTCTCCTTTTGGATTTTTTTCTGTATTGCTTGGGAGAGTTCCAGGAGGGATTTCAGTGATCCTTTTACTCAGCTGGCCCACTTGTGCCTCCAAATTTCTAATGGAGGACCTTGTTTCATTCATGAAACTTACAGTGGCCTTAGATAGATCAGAGACTAAGTTTGCTAAGTTAGAGGTGTTTTGTTCAGAGTTCTCTGTCTGTTGCTGAGTGGATGATGGAAAAGGTTTACTATTGTTAAACCTATTTCTTCCACCATTATTAAAGCCTTGTTGAGGCTTTTGTTTATCCTTCCATGAGAGATTTGGATGATTTCTCCATGATAGATTATAGGTGTTTCCATAAGGTTCACCTAAGTTATTTACCTCTGCTATTGCAGGGTTTTCAGGATCATACGCTTCTTCTTCAGAAGATGCTTCTTGAGTACCGTTGGATGCAGCTTGCATTCCATTCAGACTCTGAGAAATCATATTGACTTGCTGAGTCAATATTTTATTCTGAGCCAATATGGCATTCAGAGTATCAATTTCAAGAACTCCCTTCTTCATAGGCGTCCCATTACTCACAGGATTCCTCTCAGAAGTGAACATGAACTGGTTATTAGCAACCATGTCAATGAGTTCTTGAGCTTCTGCAGGCGTTTTCTTTAAGTGAATGGATCCACCTACAGAGGTATCCAATGACATTTTAGCTAATTCAGACAGACCATCATAGAATATGTCCAGGATGGTCCATTCTGAAAGCATGTCAGAAGGACACTCTAAATTGAAAATTTGATTTGACTCATAAAAACAACTAGATTTTTAAAATTTTTGAAAAAGTCAAATCTAATTTTTGAAATTTTAAGAGAAGAAAAAGGAGAAGATATTTTTTTTTTATTTTTGAATTTTTATGATGAGAGAGAAAAACATGAAAAATGATGCAATGCATGAAAGTTATGGATCAAACTATGTGATGAATGCAAGAACACTATGAATGTCAAGATGAACACCAAGAACACTTTGAATGTCATGATGAACATCAAGACTTATTTTTGAAAATTTTTATATGCAAAGAAAACATGCAAGACACCAAACTTAGAAATCTTTCATGTTTAGACACTATGAATGCAAAAATGCACATTAAAAACAAGAAAAGATGCAAAATAAGAAAACATCAAGATCAAACAAGAAGACTTACCAAGAACAACTTGAAGATCATGAAGAACACCATGAATGCATGAATTTTCGAAAAATGCAAGATGAATATGCAATTGACACCAAACTTATAACATGACACATGACTCAAACAAGAAACATGAACTATTTTTTATTTTTATGATTTTATGATTTTTTTGTATTTTCGTTTAATTTTTTCGAAAATCATTTTGAAAAAGAAAAATAAGGATTCCAAAATTTTTAATATGAATTCCAGGAATCTTATGCTCTTTAGTCTAAAGCTCCAATCAAAGGGTCAGGCATGGCTTAATAGCCAGCCAAGCTTTAGTATGTAACTCAGACATGACACGCCTGACATTCCCTATCCAGAAGAATTAGACATGGCTGTACAGCCAGCCAGGCTTCAACATGCTTCATGAAACACTAGAATTCATTCTTAAAAATTCTGAAGAAAAATATATTTTTGAAAATATTTTTTATTTAAAATTTTTTTGAAAACAAAGGAGAAATTTTTTTGAAAGATTTTTTTGAAAAATTTTTGAAAATAAAACAAAAAGAAAATTACCTAATCTGAGCAACAAGATGAACCGTCAGTTGTCCAAACTCGAACAATCCCCGGCAACGGCGCCAAAAAACTTGGTGGACGAAATTGTGATTACACTTTGATTATGTAAAATTCATTGCTCTTTCTTTCCCTGGTAATGGCGCCAAAAGTGAAAGGTTCAGGCATGGCCGAATGGCCAGCCCCCAAAACGTGATCACAGGATCAAAAATACAATCCAGGATATCAAATACAATAGTAAAAAGTCTTATTTATACTAAACTAGTTACTAGGGTTTACAGAAGTAAGTAATTGATGCATAAATCCACTTCCGGGGCCCATTTGGTGTGTGCTTGGGCTGATCTTGAATGTTACACGTGCAGAGGTCATTCTTGGAGTTGAACGCCAATTTGTAACGTATTTCTGGCGTTCAACTCTGGTTTGTGACGTGTTTCTGGCGTTTAACTCCAGACAGCAGCGTAGAACTGGCGTTCAACGCCCTTTTACGTCGTCTAAACTTGACCAAAGTATGAACTATTATATATTTCTGGAAAGCCCTGGATGTCTACTTTCCAACGCAATTGGAAGCGCGCCATTTTGAGTTCTGTAGCTCCAAAAAATCCACTTTGAGTGCAGGGAGGTCAGAATCCAACAGCATCAGCAGTCCTTCTTCAACCTCTGAATCTGATTTTTGCTCAAGTCCCTCAATTTCAGCCAGAAAATACCTGAAATCACAGAAAAATACACAAACTCATAGTAAAGTCCAGAAATGTGAATTTAACATAAAAACTAATGAAAACATCCCTAAAAGTAACTAGATTCTACTAAAAACATACTAAAAATAATGCCAAAAAGTGTATAAATTATCCGCTCATCATGTGCGCCAAGAGAAAAGGGTTTGTTGACAATGTTTGGGTTTTAGGTTCGGCTTGTCGAGGTAGGGGCCTTTTCGAAAAACTAAACATTATATTTCGGGGTTGCTATATATGGATATTCATGTGAGAAATGTACTTTTAGTGATTGTATAAGTCTTATGTCTTGTTTGGTTGTCTTGGATGGATGTGAATGCTTGTTTGGTTTGATTATTATTCAGTTTTATGAAAAGGATTGTTTTTGGAGTGTTTCTTTGAAGTTATTTCTTCTGAAGTTTTGAAAACGAGTTTGGTTTATTGAAAATGAATTGAGTTGAATTTGTTTTCTTGAAAAATGAGAATTGTTCTTGTATGGATACTTGGAGGGAGAGCTCGGTCTCTGGGAATTGACGCCGAGTTATTATCTTCGGTGCCGACCTTTAAGCTTTGTAGTAATCCGAGCTTTACTCCAAGAGGATGTCCAATCACGTAGAGCTTTGAGCAAGAAACAGGGGGGAGTGTATCTGCAAAGGCACTCCGAAGCTTAAGTCAGTATTGAGAATTCAATCTTCCTTTAGGATAGGAGATCATACCTTTTGTAGGTGAAAATGTATTAGTCCGTTATGCTTCTGCTTTATTGCATGTATTAAAGAGCAATAATAAGGGTGAAATGTTAGGTTGGACGTTTCACTTTTGTAAAGTAGTCCGTTAAGCTGATTTGTAACGTAAGTTGCCGATTAATGACATTGATTGCCGATTAGTAACTGTAACGTCGATTAATAATGTAGCACCGATTAATAACGTAAATTGCCGAGTTATGGTCTGTAATGCCGATCTTGTAATGGTCCTGATCATAGCCCCCAAGCTTAACCTGAGAGTATGTTTTAATGAAACAGGTTGAGCTTTAAATGAAGCATAAGTCGGCAGTTGCGTAAGTGTATTACGTCGGAAAATGTGTTGGATCTGGAGCCCCCAGCTCAAGATGTTTTATTAAAAAGGGTTAATAAAAAAAGATATATTAAAAAGTAAACAGTTTTTAAATGAAGAGAGAGAAGTAATGATGGCATTAAGTGTGCTGTCATTTCCAAGATTGCTCTTTGGGCGGTTGATGGGACTGAGAAGTGGGTTATTGTTACTGAAGGGGTTTTTGTAACTCATTGGTAACTGTTACTGGAATACCAATAGTGTAGCATCTACATCATTTTTGAGTTTGTGAGATAAAGTTGGTTGTGGAGTTTCCAAAGGGAAGAAAATGAGTAAAAGAGGTATGTGAAAATTTTTTTGTCTTTGCTTCTTCATTGAGTTTTTTTTCTTCTTCCTCTGTTTCTGTTTGTTGCTGTTGATGGGGTTTGAGAAGGATAAGAAGAAGAGGATAGACTGGTCTTATGACTGGGTTAATGAGGATGTTAGGAGTCATGTGTCATTGTTCTTGGATCAGGGAGCTGTAGATGAAGTGGATAAGAGTAAAGTTGTTAGGTCTGGTTCTGGAATTCGACTGGAGCTACTGTCCTGTTCTGAAAGTGATAGGGTTTTTCATAGGGGTGAGGGTTTTGAATACTTTTTTATGTATAGTTGTGTTCTTAAAGAGTTGAAGGTTAAGCTTCCATTTAGCGATTTTAAATGTCAGATTTTGAAGTAGATGAACTGTGCTCCATCTCAGCTACATCTGAATGGGTGGGCTTTTCTTCGTGCATTTGAGGTATTGATGGAGTTTTTGGAAGAAGTGCCATCTGTAGAGTTATTTTTCTCACTTTTTCAAGCAAAGGGTGTGTGGAAAAGTGGGTGGGTGAACTTGAATAGTTCGCCGAGATTTGCAATATTTAAGCTGTATAAGTCGTCATTTAAGGAATTTAAGGAGATGTATCTGAAGGTGAGAAGTGTTGAAGGGGATTTTCCTTTTTATGTGGACGAGCATTTAGGGGACAGATTCCCAATTTGGTGGTGTTCTGAGCCCAATAATATACTCGGCCCGGAGTTTATCAAGCCTAGGGATGAGTGTATTATTGAATATCTGGTCGAGGCTATTGATCGGAAGGAATCGATCTCAGTATTCGATTTGTTGAAGTGGGAAGAAAGTAAGCAGGTTGTGGTAGATTACTTAGGTGAGCTTGTTGGGGTTTTATTTTGTATTCAGTATTTGACATATGTTGATGAAAAGTGGTTTTTGTTTGTTTTCAGGTGGAAAGTATCCTGGTGTATCTACAACAAACTTGAGGGCACGTGTGAAAAGTAAGAACCTGGATAAGGAAGGTTCGATGTCCAAAGTTGAGAAAGTTGTTGGTGCTGGCGAGGTTGATCAACCGAAGCCGAGGAGGAGGAAAGTTATTGCTAAGAAAAGAAAAGGTGACATGGTGGATTTGTCCGATGTTTTTGATGATGAGAAGGATGATGTGCCAATTGAAGAAGTTCATAAGTTTTTTGACAATCAAAAAAGGTTGCACGGGATTGCTGATCAGACTGATTCTTCGTCTTTATGGGGAATGGATTACCCATATATGGTTATTGCTGATGAGTGTTGTCAATCGTCGGCAGATATAACTCTGGCTGACGAGGTTGGTGATGTTGCCATTGATCAGTATTTGCAGGTAATTCTATTTTTGAGGCAAAAGGTTTGAATTTGTTTTTTGTTTTGTGGAATATTAATGTATGATTTTCAGGTGGTGGGACTGCGACTGGCGAGTTTATGATGGAGCCGTGAAAAAATTCATCGGAAGTTTGTTGAGAAAAAGGAGGATCCGAGTTTGAAGGAAGAGTTGGCTATAAAGGCTGCTAAGATTTTAGAGCTAGAGGTGAAGTTAGTTGAGGTTGAGAAGCATTTGAAAGAGGTGAAGGATAGTTATACCAAAGATGTTGAAGATTTAAATAAGAAAGAATCTGACTTATCTGCTCTGAGTACTCGTATGATTGAGGTTACCGCTCAGTTGAAGGAGGTGGAGAAGAACAAGCAATGAGAAATTCTTAATTCCTTCCTTGAAGGATTTGAGAGGGCTTCCCTTCAGGCGAGATTTCTAGCTCCTGGTGTGGATTTCTCATCGATGGATCCAGTTAAAATAGTGCAGGATGGCGTTATGGTCGAAGATGATGGTGCTGTTGAGTAAAGAAATGAAAATGCTTAGTAGGGTTTTGTTTTGCTGCTGTTATACTTTTGCTTTTTGTTGGTAGACTTATTTTGCTCCTGAGTTGAGCTTAATTTTGTGATATTATGTTGCTACTGTTTTGTGAAAAATAACTCTTGGTGTTTTTGGTTACATGCTTTTTGTGCATGTTATGATTATGAGATAATATTATTGTTTCTATGGGTGTTTATCTGGTTTGTGACTGTGGCTTTGAGCCAAACATGTTTATTAGGTAAAATCGTGTTAATGGTGAAATGCCATTATTTTGATGGAGAAGTATCATGGAAAGGCCGAGTAGGCCGAGTTTATTGAGATGCCGATTAATAGGCATTGATAATATTTTGTGTAACTGGATTCTATTTAATGGTCGGCAGCAATTTTTGATAAAGATAGTTTCTAAGTATTTGCTCGGCGATCTGTTATTAAGATCGGATATTTGTTTTGACTGATATTTGCCGAACGGTTGTGTTCGAATTGTAATTGGCTATCTGATTGAAATGATAGTATCATAGTGTTTAAATTCTGACTAAGATCAGTTATTTGATGGATTGATTGATGAACTCTGAATGATCAGATTCCGAGTTAGATCGGTTATTTGATTGATAAATTCTGAATGATTGGCTTCCGATTAAGATCGGATATTTAGTTTGACTGAGAGGTTCCGAATGATCGGTTTTGGAGTAAGTTCGGTTTGTTTGACTGATAGAGTCTGATTGATCGGATTTTGAGTTAGATCAGTTAGTTGTTTGAAGGATAGAATCTGAATGATTAGATTCAGAATATAGATTG
Source organism: Arachis ipaensis (assembly GCF_000816755.2). Taxonomy (NCBI): domain Eukaryota; kingdom Viridiplantae; phylum Streptophyta; class Magnoliopsida; order Fabales; family Fabaceae; genus Arachis; species Arachis ipaensis. The sequence goes on from NC_029792.2 coordinate 25,547,860, forward strand.
GTAGTTCGTTTGATTGATAGTATCAGAATGGTCGGAGTAAGATTATAGTTCGACTGTCTGGACTGATTGTTACCGAATAGTCGGTTCGGAGTATAGATCGATGGTATAAATATCAAATAAATGAAAAGTATGAAATACAAAGAGTATGGACTGGATAATAAATTTATTTATTGTGAAACCTTTGATTTCAAAGGCCCAGGTAGGCTAGCCTCGTTAAAACCTCTCCAAGCAAAACCCTTTTTGGAAAAAATATTGGTAGTGGGAAAAGAGTACTTGCCTATCCCTGGTTTTAACTGTAATATAGCTTAAAAGAAGATACATTCCAAGTATTAAGAAGATCTTTACCATCTAAGGTTTGTAGTCAGTAAGCTCCATTGCCGATGACTTCTGTGACTCGGTAAGGGCCTTCCCAATTGGCTGCTAGTTTGCCATGTGTTGATGGTCGTCTAGCTTGTTCTGTTTTCCTGAGTACAAGGTCATTTACTTGGAAAGACCTTGGGTGAAGTCTTTTATTATACCTTCGAGCTATGTGCTGTTGCATGGCCAGATGTTTGATTGCTGTCGACGATCTGACTTCTTCTACGAGGTCGAGTTTGGATTGCCGAGCTATGTCTTTTGTAGTATGGTCGGCCATTTCGGTGCGCAGTGAGGATTGAGAGATCTCCACTGGTATCATTGCGTCTGAACCGTAGACTAACCGGAAGGGTGTCTCCTTTGTGGTTGAGTGAATTGTGGTGTTGTATCCCCATATGATCTTTGGGATAAGCTCGGCCCAGAGGCCTTTTGCATCATCTAGTTTCTTTCTTAGAGCATGTAGTATTGCCTTATTTGCAGCTTCTCTTAGCCCGTTTGTTTGTGGATGCTCTACTAATGAAAAGTGTTGTTTTATTTTCAAGTCCTGCAAGAACGATGTGAATTTTTTATCGGCAAACTGGTGACCATTATCTGTGATAATGTGCCGAGGAGTGCCGAATCGACAAATAATATATTTTCAGACAAAAAAAAGCATTTGTTGTGATGTGATCTTGGCTAGGAGCTGTGCCTCTATCCATTTGAAAAAATAATCAATTGATACAACCAGGAATTTTACCTGTCCTGTTGCTGTGGGGAAAGGGCCGAGGATATCTATGCCCCATTGGTTAAAAGGCCCACTTACCTCGGAACTGTGTAGGAGTTCAGCCGGGAGATGTGTGATTAGACTGTGTTTCTAGTAGTTTTTACAGCTTTTAACTTTTGCTTGGCAATCTTGACGAATTATCGGCCAGTATAATCCAGCTCTAAGGATTTTTGAAGATAGACTTCGGGCTCCGAGGTGTGTACCACAAATCCCTTCATGCGCCTCAGCAAGTGCAAGCTCGGCTTCTGTTCTGCAAAGACATTTAAGTAATGGACGAGAGAATCCTCGTCTATATAGGCAATTATTATAAATTGTAAAAAAAGAGGCTTGTCGGCGGAAGTTTCGAGCATTTTTGACGTCGCCTGGCAAGATCCCTGTCCGGAGATATTCTATGTATGGAGATCTACAGTCTGCTTCCTGTGTTACACTTAAGATTTGTGTTAGTTCAATGCTTGGCTTGAACAGTGTTGACTGATAAAGTGATGATCCGTTTGGTTGAGTGCTGGCGAGTTTAGACAGAATGTCAGCTCGGCCATTACTCTCCCTTGGTATGTGCTATATTTCGTATTTAGAAAATTTTGAAAGTAAATTTTGTACGATATCCAAGTATTTAGAAAGCAAAGGGTCCTTTACTTGGTATAAGTTGTTTACCTGCTGGACAATAAGTAAGGAGTCGCAATATACCTTAAGTTCGGTGATGTTTAGGTCGGCAGCGAGTCTAAGGCCAGCAATTAGCGCTTCATACTCACTTTGATTGTTGCTTGCTTTAAATAAAAAATTGAGGGAATGTTCGATGACGTTGCCGTGGCTATCATCAAGAATGATACTTGTTCCACACCCTTGTGGGTTCGAGGACCCATCGACGTATAAAGACCATTCGATGTAGTCTTCAGTTGTACTTGGTACCAAGAATTCGGCGATAAAGTCGGCCAAGAACTAGGATTTGATGGATGATCGGCCTTCATACTTGATATCAAATTCTGATAGCTCCACCAACCGTTTTACTAATCAGCCAGCCAACTCAGGTTTCTGAAGGACTTGTCGCAAAGGATGATCTGTCCGAACATAAATTTCATGGCTCTGAAAATATGGTCAGAGTCTTCTGGCTGAGAAGACCAGGGCTAGAGCTAGCTTCTCAATGCTCGGATATCGAAGCTCGGCATTCTGTAATGTTTTGCTGGTAAAATAGATCGGGAATTGTTTCTTTTCCCTTTCTGCAATAAGAGCAGAGATTATAGCCCAGTTAGTGATAGATAAATATAAGTATAATGGTTCCCCTTGGAGGGGGGGTTTGTAAAATTGGTGATTTTGAAAGAGTTTCTTTGATAGTTGTGAATGCTTGTTCAGATTCATCAGTCCATTGGAAAGCTTTTTTTCTTTTTTAAAGTTTGGAAAAAATATAAAGATTTAGAAGTTAGGCAGGGTAAAAATCTAGAGAGTGCAGCAAGTTTCCCTGTTAATCGCTGGACTTCTTTGATGGTTTGTGGGCTTGTCATGTCTAAAATAGCTCAGCATTTTTCTGGATTTGCCTCGATACCTCGGTTTGTGAGCATGAAGCCGAGAAATTTGCCGCTCTGGACGCCGAATGTGCACTTTTCAGAATTTAACTGCATGTTATATTTTCTTAGTTGAGCGAAGATTTCTGCAAGGTCGTTAAGGTGATTGTTGCCGAACTTTGTCTTGGCGACCATATCATCAACGTAGACCTCAATGTTTCTGCCGATCTGTTTGGCGAAGACTTTGTCCATTAGACGTTGATATATTCCACCTGCATTCTTAAGGTTAAATGGCATGACTTTATAACAATAGTTTCCATATTCAGTAATAAAGGCTGTCTTATTTTGATCGGATGGATGCATTTGGATCTAGTTATAGCCAGAATATGCATTCATAAAGCTGAGTTTTTCATAACCAGAGGCATTATCAACTAAGCAATAAATAGAGGGCAAAGGATAGGAATCTTTGGGGCATGCTTTGTTGAGATCGGTGAAATCAACACACATATGCCATTTACCATTATGTTTTTTCACCATGACGACATTTGCCAGCCATGTTGTGAATCAGATTTCTTGGATGAAGCCCGCGTTGAGGAGCTTCTTGGTTTCTTCCAAGGAAGCTTGTTTTCGGTCTTGGCCGAGGTTTCTCTTTTTCTGTGCTACTGGTCGGACAGATGGATCTAATGCCAATTTGTGGGATATAATTGATGGATCGATGCCTAGCATATCAGCTGGGGTCCAAGCAAACAGGTCGGCATTTCGCTGTAAGAATACTTGGAAGGACGATTTCTCTTCTGAGGATAATGTTGAGCCGACGTATGTGAATTTGTCCGTGGTTTCTGTGAAAGAGATTTTATACAGATCTTCTGTTGGGGTTGGTCTTTCGAGGGTTCCTCCTCTGGGATCAAGATCGGCCAGAGCTGGTAGGTCATCTAGGCTGCCGATGTTGTAAACATGGGCTTTTGTGTTTGAGTTAGGTCTTTTGAGACTGTTGTTGTAGCATTCCCTGACTTCTCGGGCATCACTGTGAATGGTTACAATTGTGTTATCCTGCAAAGGGAACTTAACACAAAGATGAATTGTAGATACTATAGCACCGAACCTATTTAAGAAAGGTCGGCCAAGTATTAAATTGTAAGGACTGAAGCAATCAACAACTAAGTATTAAATGTCTGAAGTTTTTGACGAGGGAAACTCACCGAGTGTAGTTTGTAACCACACAGAGCCCATAATCGGGACTCGCTCACCTGAGAAACCTACCAGGTCTACAGTAGAAGGTTGGAGGATGTTGCTGCTCAATTTCATTTTCTGGAATGTGGAGTAAAATAGGACATCATCACTGCTCCCAGGCTCTAGCAACACCTTTTTTACTAGGAGATCTCCGACTTGCAAGGAGATTACGACCGGGTCATCGAGATTTGCTATACTGTTGTTATGATCGACTGTCTGGAATGTTATTTGCAGGAAGTATGGTAGTGTCTGCTGTTGAGTTTGATCGACGTTGATGGAAAGCATAGCTCGGTAAGATCTCTTTCTTGCCGAGTTTGTGGCTCTTCCACTTGCAAAACCTCCGGAAATACAGTTAATTATACGTGTTGGTTGTTCGGGATGGTTGTTGTTTGGTCGGTCTTTATCTCGGCCATGCTACGTGGCCGAGCTTTGGTCTCCAGAAGGGGGTGCTCGCCGCTATATGTGGCCGCTGATGTATTTGTCCAGGTGACCTTGCCGAGCTAGTTGTTTCAGTAGGTCTTTGACGATGACACAGTCATCGGTAGTGTGTCCGTGCTTCTGGTGGAAAGAGCAGTATTTTGATCGGTCCGCGCCTTTTGAATCTGAGTAACTGCCGGATTTTTTTGGTGGCTTGATTAATTTTAAATTCAAGATCTCCTTGATGATGTCGTCGCGCTTGGTGTTGAATTTAGTATAGGACTCATATCGTGGAGTTAGTTTGAAATTCTTCTTGTTGTCTCGCATTTTGTCGTCGTCTCTGTAGTGAGACTTTTCTGTTTTCCGAGCTTGTTGGAGTTCCTCGATGTCGATATATCCTTTAGCCTTTTCACGGAACTCGGCCATAGTCTTAGGTTTGGCTACAGCAATAGTTTCCTGGAATTTTCCTGGTCGCAGTCCGCTTTTTATGGCGTGCAGTTCCAACTCGGGGTGGAGGTCGGGTATACTCATGGCTATCTTTGTGAAGCGCGTCATGTAATCCCTCAGGCTTTCTTGCTTGCCTTTCCTGATTGTATTCAGGTAATCAGAGTCGTGTAGCACCGTTTACTATCATTATGGAGGTGAATTTTTTGATGTATTTCTTCGGATCACCCAACCCGTCATAGGGAGTCAGGGTGGTCGGCAAAGTGAATCTCCTAGGCAGCACGAAATTCATCACTTCGGCCGTAAAGGGCCCAGGGGAGCTTTCCAAGTGGTCATTCTCATCTTCTGGCCGAGCTTTCTCATCATGCTCGGGTTGGTCTTCCTCATGCCGAGCAGTGCCAGAGACGTGTGTTGGTCCTGATTGATGCTCGGTTTCTCCTGTCGGTTCTTGCCGATCGTTGTTGTTTTCGATCCAGGTGTTATTCAAGTTGGCAATTTGATTTGCCATTCTTTGGTTCTCTTCAGCCATGCGCTGGTTGGCTTGCCGCAACTCGGTCACCATCTGAAGGAGCTCGGATGGTGTGGGCAGAAGTTGTTCAACCATGACTTCAAACGAGAACCTCGAGGCCGACGATATATGGAAGAGATTATATTCTCGGCCCCACGGTGGGAGCCAGTTGTTCTTGTATGGATACCTGAAGGGAGAGCTCGGTCTCTGAGAATCGACGCCGAGTTGTTATCTTCGGTGCCGACCTTTAAGCTTTGTGGTAATCCAAGTTTTACTCCAAGAGGATGTCCAATCGCGTAGAGCTTTGAGCAAGAAACAGGAGGGAGTGTACCTGCAAAGGCACTCCGAAACTTAAGTCAGTATTGAGAATTCAATCTCCCTTTAGGATAGGAGATCATACCATTTGTAGGTGAAAATGTATCAGTCCGTTATGCTTCTGCTTTATTGCCTGTATTATAGAGCAATAATAAGGGTGAAATGTTAGGTTGGACGTTTCACTTTTGTAAAGCAGTCCGTTAAGCTGATTTATAACGTAAGTTGCCGATTAATGACGTTGATTGCCGATTAGTAACTGTAACGCCGATTAATAATGTAGCGCCAATTAATAACGTAAATTGCCGAGTTATGGTCTGTAATGCCGATCTTATAACGGTCCTTATCAAGAATGATATGAATTTTTGGAATTAGTCTGATTTTAAACTGATTTGGTTTTGAAACCGTGGAAAAGGTTGCAAAAAGGTTTGGTTGGGACCCAAAAAGAGTGGCAAAGTCCAAGTTTTAGGAGAAATGCTGCTGAATTTTTATGAAATTAAGATCCTATTTTAAAATATGATTTAGAAAAGAATTTGGATTTGAGAGGTCCTATTATTTGGTTTTTGATATATTAAGAAATGGGTGTTTTGAGTTTAAGCTGTTTAAGAAAAGTTTATGTTTTTCGATTGATTTAAATATGAAAGGGCCTATGTTTTGAAGTTTGATTAAGGAAGTGCCTTTGGAGGAGTTTTAGTGGATTTTAAAAGAGATTGAACTTTGATTAATTAAATTCGTTTTGTTTTTGAAATGTTCTTTAAATTTCGGCTTAGCAAGACTAAACAATTCTGAGCCTTTGAAAAGATTTCCGATTTAAGAATGAAATTGAAATTAGTTTTTGGATTAAATAATTTGGTTTTGGTTTAAGTAAGTTAGTTTTGAAATTGGTTTGGAATATTTGGATACATGACTTGATTTTGGTTTAAATTTTCTTTTCTTTATTCAAATTAAGAAGCTAAGGTTTTAGAGGTTTTCAATGAATTTAAGGAAATGAGTTAGGTTAGTCTCCCCTAAAGTCTTGAGACTCTGTTGAGAAATTTTATGACCAAATTTTGATTTAGAATGAATGATTTTGAGTTTTCAGAAGAGAATTTAAATTTGGCTTTGTTTTGAAGTCTTTTGGGAGTTTTGGACAGATATTGTGAAAAGTGGCTTTGTTTTGAAAGAAAATTGAATTGAGAAAAAGTGGTCCTTGAATATGTTTGTTATTGAAAGTAAATGGGTCAAGAATGATTTTTTTTTGAAATAAGATTTTAAGTCTGATTGATTGTGGATATTATTGAGAATATGATGAGGATTTCTATCCTGACAAGGATAGTGGTATAGTCCCGCTTGCTCAGTACGTAAACCGTTGTGCAGGGATGGTGGTTTTATCCCGCCTGCAATGAGGATGTTGGTGTTATTCCCCTCACGTATTGATGAATTGTTTAGCAAGGATGGTGGTGTGATCCCGCTTGTATATTGTTATGTGTACCCAGTAAGAATGGTGGTTTAATCCCGCTTACTGTGGAGGCAAGGACGGTGGTTTAATCCCGCTTGCATGTTCCGGGCAAGGATGGTGGTTTAATCCTGCTTGTCTATGGAACCTACGGATAAGGATGGTAGTCTAATCCCGCTTATCTGAGTCGGATTTAGTAACATAACCGATGCGTGAGCTCATGGCTAGTAGGACAGGCTTTCATCATATGCATCTATGTTATAAGAGGAATAGGAATTTGATTATGTAATGCTTGTAAAACTTTTATATATATATATTAAGTATTGATTTTTGCATCGCAAGTATGAATGTATGTTATCAATTAAAAAGTCTTTTGAGCGATTATACGGTTTAAGTTTTAAATAGGCTTATATTTTAGCATTAAATAGTTTAAGGGTCATTGTAATATCCGATCTATCATAGTAATGCAGCCAGAAACGTGACATTTTGATAGTTAGGGTGTTACAGTTCTTATTTTTATAAAATAATTTGTTGTATCTTAAGTTTTTTGAAATATTTTTTTATTAGGTGACAAGAATTTTATTTAAGGTACATGTGAAAAATACATAGAAAATTAATAGGTTTAAAAACTAAAAAGAAGTTTGAATTATTGAGGGAAAAATGAAAAATTCGGTTTTGAGACTAATTTGATTCATAACATTTAATTTTAAGGAATAAATTAATTGCCAGTTTAATTGATTTTTTTAGTAAAAAAAGTATTTTTTTTAAATAAAGTAATTTTATTCAATTTAAAATTTATTTAGATACGTTTTTTAAAAAAGGTACTTTTATTAAAAAAAAGTAAATTATTTGTTTTTTCTAAAAACTAGTAATACCTTACTTTTAAAAAAAGTATAAACAATAGATGTTTTTAATACTTAAAAATTCTTTTTAAAAAGTCTATCCAAATATAAAAAATTGTTGGTTAAATTTTTTTTAAAGATAAAAAAGTAAATACTTTTTTCAAAAGGCAATTCAAGTTGACTTTTAAGTTGCGACTTAACTACCAAATTAATATCCAAAAGATTTCGACGGAATAAAAATAACCACAAAAGATACAATAAAAAAATAATCCAAAGTTTAAATTTTGACAAAAAAAATAACTAAAAGTCAGTTATTCTTGTTTTCGTTAATAGAAAACAGTGAATTGACTAATAAAAAAGATAATTTAGCTTTTTTAATTATTTTAAAAAAATAAAAATATTTAAATAAAAAATTCTACCCCCAACTCCTTTTTCTACTTCCTGTGTTTCCAAATTGGTAAAAACATACCACACATGATTATTGTTACTGACTTTTTGGCTATATGCAAATCTGAATTTTGCTTGTTGCATATCTAGCTTGACACATGATTATGGTTACTAACTTTTAGGTGCTTCTCCGGATGCTTCGAAGTTATTATCAACATGTGTCTAGCTATGAGAATTCATTTATGACAAAATCCGAGGGGATACACCGTGTCAAACCAATTGGAGGTCAAAATGTATGGATTGGTGTCCATAAAATAGCCGGTGGCTAGTGTGACCATCCATAGCATACGACGGGCAAGAGGGGTACGTGGTGGCTCAGTGTGTATACCAGTTTCAGGTGAGGCTATTCGGAGATCCAGGGCGAGTCCCGATTCCTTTCTTCACTTATTATCTATTTTCACTTCTGAACCCTTTTTTTTTGGTCGAGTTATTCCGTATTCACCGTTTACTCAAGCACTAGTACCGTCTAAGCATCCCACAGCTGATGAAGGAGTACCGGCAACTGATTGAGCTTCTGAATGGAGCCCAACCTAGTAAAGGGCTTGGATCGAAATCCTGAAAAGCGTGAAAGGCATTTTCGTGGAAATGGATCCTCTCAATTTTTTTTAACAATTGAGAGGTTAAAGTGTGATATTTCATCATTAATTTTATAAATTGAACTAAAAATAAATATAAAAGAGAACAATAAAAAATTAAAAATTACACTTTACACTCTTAATTTTTTTTAACAATTGAAAGGATCCATTCCTAATTTTCGTTGTTGCTCCATCCATGGTGGTTGATGGAGTTGGCATAGTGTGTGGTGTGATTTCACTAATTTGGAGGCAGCCTAAATAAAGAAAGGAGATGAAGGTAGGGATTTTGATTTGGAAAATTTTTTTAATATTTTAAAATAATTAAAAATGTTGTGTAATTTTTAAAATAATTAAAAATATTAAGTAGTTATTTTTTTATTAGCTACTCAATATTTTTATTAACAGAAACAAAAATAACTAATATTTGATTATTTTTATCAAAATTTATTATTTTTATGGATTATTTTATTCGTTTACATTTTTTGAGATTATTTTTATCATGGTCAGAATTTTTCGGATATTGAAATTCAATTGATTAATTTAAATAATTTAAGATAATGACATGTCAGTAATATGCATGTGAATAATTCATGTTACAATAGTACGTCGACATACTACGTATCACTAAGTGCATGTCAACTCCATTTTATATGTGATTGAATCATGTTTTGACATGTGATACTAACGGTCTATGTTAGACAGTATATAACGTTAATATGTCAATAATGCATGAAAAATATTAGAGATACTAAGATGAGTCATAAAATGAAAATTTAGTTTCTAAATTAAGTCAATCAAAAATTCGAAAAACGATTTGAAATTCATATGAAAAATTTAAGAATTACATTGATGCTTAACTTATTAAAATAGTTGTTTTATTTTCTCGCAAATTTAATTTATAATTATGATTTTATCATCTATAAATCAGTATTTTAAATAAAATTAATGTAATAAAAAATAAAAATCAATTTGATATCATTCAAATTGTAATAAATTACATTGATTTTTTTTTTAAAATTGATTCAAACCATAATGTAAACATGATCTTATCTTGTTATTCGTACAAAAGAAATATTAATATACATGTCTTGTTTTCACTATCAATGGAATACGTTGGATATAATTTTTTAATATATCTAGTTTTTACTAAACATGTTTATTACTTATTTCATTAGCAGCAATAATAAAGAGTTGAATTTTAAAATAGTTCCTCAATTTGTAATCGAGCCTCAATTTCGTCCCTCAATTTACAATTTTCTTGCTAAAACTTAATAATAGTGATTCACGGTTGTCCTTGAAGTATCGAAATGATGACCCGTATGAAGGGAAGTCACACTGGACAAACACGGTTATATTACATAGCTATTATACCTATTTAACTCAATTTAGTCTCTCTTAGTAGTTTATAACCCTAATCCTATTGAGAGTTACTTCCATCATTAGAAGCCACTCTCCTTCTTTTCTATCATTATTAGGCGCATTTCAAAAGGGTGATGATGGGTGGAGGCAGCACCGTTGTTGGTAGCTCCATTAAATCTTTTGGATAAACAACAAGATTAGAAACCCTAAAACAATTGATCTAATATCGTAGTGGTTCCTTGTGATGGCTTCACCCACTTTGTTTTAGTTCTTGAATTCTCCAAATGTCTCCTTAATCTCCACCCACACTTCCAAGTCATGTGACTCATCCCCTCCGTTGGTTTATCACTCTCACCTTCCTCCCAATCTTACCTTCAAGCCCTTCCTCCAACCATTCATTCAATTCTTCTTCCTCCAGTAAACAAAGATCACATGCAAGCTGAGCAAAACATTGCTGTCCAAATTGAACTCAGCGTAACCGACTCTCTCCCTCACATCAAATAAGAATTGAGTTTTCTATGTTCAAGATCCCGTGTTGTGGCCCTGGTTGTCGATATTTTCGGACATGATGCGCTCGAGTTTGTCACCTAATTCAATCTCTTAGCATGCTGCTTCTAATTCTTTCAGTGTATTTAATAGAGTTAGATGATATTTTTTCTTCTGAGAACAGAGACCCGGAAGAATCTATAGAGATTTTCAATTTTGTGTCGATGTATATAAAGGATCTATTCAGAGAGAACGCCAAGAAAATCCCTAAAGTGGTACCATTAAAAAAAATATGAGAAGAGATTTTGTGAGAGAGACAAAAAATAATACTAACATGTTAAAATTCTCTAAATATTCTAAATGATGTCGTTTTTATTCTATTTGTGTGTCAAAAATAAAACAGTAACATTTTACTAATTCAATGTGTTGACCATGAGTCACAATTATTAAATTTAAGAAAAAGTTTGAGACAATTATAAATTAAGGGACAAAATTAAAATTCAATTATAAATTTAGAGATCATTTTAAAATTTAACTTAATAATAAAATATATTCCAACAAAAAAATTTTAAAGTGATCTGTTAGGATTTTTTAGTACTCTGTTAGGATTTTTAACAGAGTCTTTGCCGTCAAGGCTACACTATCAATGTCAATTAAATTTCAAAACAAATCTCTGACAACTAGTTTGACAAAGATAATCTACATAATCAGCATGGCTGAGGCAAGGAGGGGTGAAGATCGGACCGAGGAAGACAACCAAAAAGGAGGTAGGAATGTGATTCTACTGGAAGAGGCAAACATATCAGAAGGTATTAACACTTGCTCCAATAGTCTCTATGGCACACTCTTTGCTTCCAAAACCTTCTCAGTTGAAACCATGGGGAATGTTTTAAAGGCTATATGGGAAAATCCAGAGGGATTTAGCGTGAGTGACAAAGGGGACAATTACTTCCAATTCTTTTTTAATAAAGAGGTGGATGTCTTGCATGTTGAATGTGGTTCTCCATGACTCTTCAAGGATTACGTGCTCCATGTCAAGAGATGGAAGGAAGATCAGAACGGTGATGAAGAGATTGTTTCTAATTTTCCAGTTTGGGTTTAATTTTGGGGTTTGCCAGAATCGTTTAAAACCCTCGAAGTTGGACGTAAATTGGGAGAGAGGTTGGGCACAGTGTTGGAGGTAGGTAAATTTCATATGAGAGGCAGAGAAACTAGGATTGTAAAGGCCAAGATCAATATTGAAGCTACCAAGAAAGTGAGGGATCAGTTAATTATTGCAGGACCTAATAAAAAGGAGGTAGAGGTGGCATTGCGCTATGAGAGACTTGGAAAGTTCTGTACCTACTGCGCAAAATTGGGGCACGAGGTGAAAACTGCCATGATCTGCTGAAGGACACAGAGAGTGATAGGGTAACAGAGGATGACATTGGCGAATGGGTTAAAGCCAGCCAAGTGGGAATACGAATTAACTCTAAAAGAGAAAGAACATTCAATAACTCAGCTCAGAATCAGAATAAGGCTACTCAACGTAAAAAAAATCCAGTCTTAAACTGCTTATTGGAGAAATTTGCAGGGATGTCAATGCAAGAGGAGGAACAAAGTTTGAAACCACAAAACGCTGGCAACAAGGCAGCACCTGAGTCACCTCAATCAGCCAACTTTAGAACAGAATGCATGGAGGTTATCATAGCTGGTCAGTCCAATGCCAAGGAGGATGAAGGACAACCTATGCAATTCACTATTGGGCAATGTCTCACAACAGAAGAAGGCAGGAAGTGGAAAAAATTAGCAAGACAAGGTACTGGAGGGTTGGATACTAAAGTTGGATCCAAAAAAAGGTTGATGAGTGGTATAGTTGAAGGATCTACAAAGAAAGAAAGAACAGAGGATGAAAATGCAGTTGAATAGGGGGTGGAGGGTGCCAGCCTACAAATGGCACCCAAGGCGCCATGAGAACTATAGTTTGAAATTGTCGGGGTTTGGGGAGACCTTTGACAATTCACACCCTAAAAGGGATATGTAAATCCCACTCCCCCGAGATTGTGTTCATAAGTGAAACAAAGAACCAATCTCGACAGGTGGAAGCAAAACTCCGGGCATGCAGCTATGAAAACTGGCATATTGTTAACCCGTCAGGAATGGCAGGAGGATTTGCACTATCTTGGAAGGACAGCATCAATGTTCAAATTATAAATAGCAGGGAATTCTTTGTAGCAGCTGAAGTTAAGGAGTTTGGAAACAATGGGGTATGGACGTTCATTGGTATCCATTTGAGCTGTTCGGAACAAATTCGAGCCTTACAGTTTGAGGAGCTTACAACAATGAGTCAACAACTGGAAAAGTGGTAATAGCGGGAGATTTTAATGCTATAATAAATCAAGTGAAAAAGGAGGGTGGAGGCAAAAAATTAGCAACTACCATTGCAACATTCATTAATTTTATTGATAGTAATGAATTAGTGGATATTGGAATGGTGGGACGGCCTTTCACATGGACAAACCGAAGACAAGGAGAGGATTTGGTGAAGGAGAGGCTTGACCGCTATTTAGTAGGGATGGGATGGAAGCTAAAGTTTTTGAATGCAGTGGTGCACAGGCTCACAGAATCAGGCTCGGATCATGCTCCTATCTTGATGGAAACTGAACCTCAATCCTGGCATAGTAAAAGGCATTTTAAATACTAGGAACGTTGGTGTGGAGAAGATGATGTCAAAATAATTATCAGCGAAGTGTGAAAAATGGAAGTAGTAGGCTCGGCTATGTTCTCCTTGGCCCAAAAGTTGAAAGAATGTAGACATAGATTAGTTCAATGGCAGATAACTCACAAAGCAAACTCTCGAAAAGAAATTAAGGACCTTCAAGCTAGCCTAGAGGAGCTGCGGGTGGCTGGAATCAATGGGGGAGAGGAGATTACCAGATTGGAAGAGAAGTTGGAGCTAGCATATATGAAAGAAGAGAGCTATTGGAGAGAAAAATCTAGAGTCAAATGGCTAAAAGAAGGAGATCAGAATACCAGATTCTTTCACTAGAAATTTCAATCAAGGGTGCGAAGGAACAGAATTTGGAGATTAGTTGGGAGGAACAAAGAGATTGCATCGAAATCGGAGGATATTACAAAGGTAGCTGAAGACTACTGCGATATTTTTACTTCTTCTTGTTCGGTTGATCCGAATCCATATTTGGAGGATTTGGAGCCTAAGGTTACAGCTTCCATGAACCGTAGGCTCCAAAGGCTGGTAACTATGGACAAGGTCAAAAGAGCTACGTTCAGTGTTCATGCTCAGTGTGCTCCTGGTGATGACGAGTTTACAGCTAAGTTTTTTCACTTTTTCTGGGATATAGTTGGAGGTGACATTTTTAAGGCAGTGCAAAATTTCTTTCACAGTGGCAGAATTCTAAAAAGTTTCAACCATACTCAAATTCGTTTGATTCCAAAGGTGCCAGATGCCAGTGACATGACTCAGGTACGACTGATTAGTTTGTCCTCAGTTATGTATAAAATTATTTCTAAAGTGATGGTGCACCGACTACAAGGTATTATGAATAAAATTATAAGCCCAAATCAGAGTGCTTTTCTCAAAGGTAGACTCATTTCAGATAATATTCTAATTGCCCACGAATATATGCACTATTTGAAAAATAAGAGAAGTGGAGCAGATCATGAGATGGCTATTAAACTAGATATGAGCAAGGCTTATGATAGGCTTGAATGATACTTCTTATGGTACATCATGGAAAAACTGGGCTTTGATGCTAAATGGATTAACTGGACTAAGGAATTAGTAATGACTGTTTCTTACTCTGTTGTTGTGGAAGGGCAACCTTTTGACTACTTTAGGCCAAATAGGGACATCCGACAGGGTGACCCCCTATCTCCATATCTATTTCTTTTTTGTGCGGAAGGGCTTTCCTTCTTATTACACAAGGCAGAGCAAAACAAATTTATTCAAGGAGTTCAAGTTAATCGGAGATGCCAAACAGTTAATCACCTTTTGTTTGCTGATAATTCAATCCTTTTTTGCAATGGCTCACCTAATACAAGCCAAAGCATTTTGGAATTGCTAGAGATCTACGAGGGTTTCAGTGGGCAAAAAGTCAATTTGAACAAGTCGGCCATCTTTTTCAGTCACAACACACCTCAGAACACAAGACTAGCAATTGCGCAGACACTAAATATTGAACATATCGGAGCCTAAGACAAATACTTGGGGCTGTCCTCCATAGTTCAGAAATCAAAGAAAGCAACCTTTGGAGCTATCAAGGATAAAGTTCAGAAGAGGATTATGGGTTGGAAAAGATGTTTATTGTCCTCAGGTGGCAGGCACACGCTATTGAGAGCGGTGGGGGAAGCGATTCCTATTTACACATTCTCTTGTTTCAAGCTCCCGGACACGCTGTTAACTGAGATTCATAGCATGCTCTCGCAATTTTGGTGGGGTCAAAAAGGCGCAGAACGAAGAATGGTTTGGATTAAATGGGACACAATGACGAGATCGAAGAAAGATGGAGTGTTGGGGATCAAAGATCTAAGAGCACAAAATTTGGCCTTATTGGACAAGTAATGTTGGCGTCTAATGAAATACCCTAATTCTACACTGTCAAGAATGTTCAAAGCTAAATATTTCAGATATACAGATTTCTTACATGCAGAGATAGGAAGCATACCGTCGTGGGGCTGGAGGTGTTCTTGAAGGCCGCAAGGTGATTGAGAAAGGCTTGTTATGAAAAATAGGCTCTGGTGCTAATGTCCGCATCTTTCATGATCCCTGGCTCCCACCACCATTGTCCTTTAATGTCCCTCAAGCTGCCGTGACAATCTCACTGAATCTGCAAGTGTATTATGTTAGTGCACTACTAAATCCTGATAGAAGATGGAACAGAAACCTGATTGAGTCAATTTTTCCAGTTGATATATGCAATAAAATTTTTTCCATCAAACCAACAGAGGAGGAGGATGAAGTTAATTGGTGCTGGAAAAAATCTGATATATACGAAGTTGGGTCAGGATACAAAGTTGCTTATAGGTTCTTTCATTCTTCTAGTTCATTGATGCCTCAGAACATACAGAACAACAGAGTATGGAATAGCATTTGAGAATTGAAATTACCTCATAAAATTAATATTTTTTTATGGAAGAGTCTTCATGAAAAGCTTCCGGTTTTGTAACAAATCTATAGCCGGTTTGCATCCACCCCCGCCACTTGCCCAAGATGCATGCTGAAAGATGAATCAATTTCTCATGCCTTGTTCCAATGCCCTCTGTCTTCAATAATCTGGAGTCTAAGCTTAATAACCCCTGACTTATGACAGAGAAGAGGAGACCTTCATCAATTGGTGGCAACGAGCCTTATCTTGGACAGCGGCTCAAATCGAAGGTAGACAAAAGATCCTCTTCATCGCGACGCTGTGTTGGAGCACTTGGAAAGCGAGGAATAGGTGTATCTTTGAGAAGCTAATAAGCCCAGTATCGGAGATAGTGCAAGAAGCCAGCAGTGCGTGAACTCAATAGCCATACCTGATGAATGCTAATAATTTCTCTTTATTCTTACTTTACTCTTTCTTAAACTATTTATCTTTCGATCACATTTGGTGATAATTGAAAATACCCAATTTTTTTTGTACTTCCTTATAGAAATATTATTATTTTATAATAATAAAATAATATCTATCTTTGAGAAAAAAAAGAAGTAGAAAAGCCAGTTTCTAATGATATTACATGGGAAGAACCGAATACGATATATAAACAAAAATTAAAAAATATATCAGTAAATAATTAATTTATTTTAAATATTTTTTGTCATTATCTTATATTTTATTTTATACAAAATTTAATCATAATTGATGTTTCTTTTGCGCATTAAAATATGGTACTATGCACAAGTAGTTTTGTGGCATTGTTCATGAATAGAGTCCTTGGGCGCACATGGGAATGGGATGAAGTGAGAAGGCCCACTTTAATCATTTGTTTGCAGCTTGGTGAAGAGAGAACCCAATTAAAAAAGGCCACCTCATGTCATCTTTATTGCATGCAATTTCCTTCTTTTTTTTTAATTATTGATTTGACAATTACATTATTTTCGATAACTATTTATCTAAATATATATTTAATTATTAATTGTTGGAAATGTTATGGTTATCAAATTA
>NC_029792.2:25564713-25566616 GCF_000816755.2 Arachis ipaensis
AATTAGCATTCTTTATTTTTTAAATTAATTACTAATATCTACATTCTATTATTAGAAATGTAATTAGTTCAACTTAAATAACTATGATGATTTTTTATATAATGTATTTCCTTGCATTAGAATTATAATTTGATTTATACAGAAAAAAAAAATTTTCTCGTTATTTGACAAATTTGATATTTGCTAATTTGTTAGAGTCATCTTTAAATGTTCCATTTAAGGTGAAAAAAAAAAAAGAAAATAAGCAGGAGGAGGAAGAGGTAGGGGAGAAAGAATATGCTTTGGCACTTATTCTATACTTTTCAAGTTTTCATCTCTCTATGTTCATTTTGCAATTTTGCTATTTTGATGATGTAATCAAACCATTAAGGACATCACAATTGATGGCCTCTATTTATTTATCTCATCCGTAACAATTTAGTGATTTTAACTTTACAAAATAAATTAAAATAAAAAATCTTACAATAACTACTATTACTTGTAAAATGAAAAAAAGGGTAATGTTTTAATTAATTCAAATGATCTAAATGTTGAGAGAAACAAAAGAAAGAACCAATGAGTAATAGCTCAAATGACATAGTCTCCCCATACTCAATTAAGAGGTTGCGGATTCGAGTCTCCTATCTTTAATAAAAAAAAAAAAAAAACAAAAGAAAGAAGAACGACAACATAAAATGAAGAAAACAAAGTTTGTTTCCGGATAGATTAATTTAGTAGTATTAGTAACATTAGCTTTAAAGTCAAAATTAATTTATAATGTAAGAATTTTGGGTGTATGTTAATCACCGCCATGCCACAAAGCATGATTGGATTGGGAACCTAAAATACCTAATCTCTCATCTGAGGGATATTTCTTGCAACCTTAGATTATTCTTTTAATACTATAAATAATAGTAATTCCCATCACCATAAGTAAACAAATAGTAGCATCAATTCATGTATAATTAGAAAATCATCATATACTTCAACTCATGACTGAATTTTTTTTTTATTTAAATCATACATGTTCCATGAGATGGCAACTGGCAATTTATTTATATAATTAGTTACTATGTTAGCGTTGGTTGTGATGAGGTGGGTTCTTTTGATAGTTTAACCATAACATACCTGTTAATATACCAATATAAACCAAGTCAGATTTGCAAGAATTAGTTGATGAATTGTTACAAGATTTATTTTCTATAATGGAATATTATTATATATGAAATACCATAATTTGGGTTTTGTTTTTTTTTACTTTAATTGGAAAAACAACTCAAATTACCATAAATATGATTAAACTTTCACACTCACATTATTTATCAGCGAAAAACATCAACTTTCTTAGGTATTCACCCACTTTGGCAGATCTAATTGTAGGTCTATCATTAATTTACTTCCTTTCTTCAGAAAAAGAAAATCCAAGTAAAAAAACAAATTCATAAAAATATAAACATAAATTAAAAAAAAAACTAGCTAACAAGTTTTCATTTTATATTTTAAATATATATCTTTTTCAAGCAGCTAAATGCGTTGCATGAAATATGTCTTCCTGAATTACTTGCGAAATACACGTGACTTGTCTTGCATGTCAAATAATCAATGTCTATTCATGGAAGAAACTAAGAAACCTAAATAAGAAGCAGATGGTGAAAAAAAAATGACTGTAAATTCACTAAATAGGTATTTTCTCCTAACAATTGATAAGTGCAGCTTACACAATGGTAATGGTAACTAATCATTCTTATGGTTAATTATTAAAAACTGAATAATGAAACTTTTTTTTGTTCCGAAAAAGAATTGAATTGGAAACTTATTAAAAATACTTTTGACATCCAAATTTTATGAAAATATTTTTCAGGTTACCTTTTATCTTATGTCTAGGTTCGATAAAAAATAAAAAAAAGTAAATTATAATTTTGTA
>NC_029792.2:25566928-25575282 GCF_000816755.2 Arachis ipaensis
TATGTTAATATATATATATATATATTAAATTTATATTTTTTATTTTATTTAAAAATATATTTTATCTATTTTTATATATTATTTTTATTTTAGTAAGTAAATATTAATTTTATTATAAAATTAACTAATAAGATCTATTTAAATATTTAAATTCAAATAATAGAATAATATAAAAAAAATTTAAGTTGATGTCTATTTTAGTAATTTTTTTTATCTAAAAGTGATTTTGAATGGTATAGGTCAAACAATATTTATTTTACTATAATCCATTTTGATACAAAAATTACCAAACATAAATCACACCAATAATAATTTACTTTTGATCAAAATCAATTTTATAAATTAATTCTATACAAATTTTTATTTACAATCTTTAATCCAAATACAAACTAAATGATAAATTAATTCTAAACTTCAACCGAAACTCATTGAGGAGAAAGAATCATCTCTGTTCTAATGATGGGAAGAGATAGTTTAATGATAGTTTAGGATTAATAATTGTCAAGGATATGAGTTTAAAATCTACCAAAAAGATAAAAATTATTTTTCATATACAAGTTTATACAAATCATTTATATTATATTATTTAAAAATTTTTGATTTATATGTATTGATAAATTTTGTATAATTCAAAATTCTTCTTCTTTCTTGCATTATAAAAGTGAATTTTATTAAGTTAGGATTAATTTGTATAAACTTGTATGCCAAAAAGACTTATATGTATATTTTTCTAACAAAATAAATTTGGTTCTTTGAATAATACTGTAAATTTAATATCCAAACTAATAAATTAAATTTTATCAATGTAAAAGGTGTTGAAAATATTCGTTTTTAATATAGATCACTATTTACATATTATTTATTTGTAATACTTTTAAGATAATAAATAATCTGGTCAAACTTTTTTCTCCTTTATTTTTTTTTTAACCATACATGAGTTGTTGGACATTTATTTAAAAATATATCTAATTGATATCAATTATACTATGGCCAGTGTGGGTAACTAACTTAATTAAGCTCTTTTTGATAAAATAACTTAAACAATAAATAACTCTGTTAAAAGTAACTTATAAATAAGTTATTTTGTATTTGGATTTTTAATTCTAAAAGTACTTATTTTAAAGAAATATAATGAAAAGTAGAAGTATTATGAGAGAAGTCATTTTTTTTAACTTCTCTATAAGCTCCAAAGTAGCTTCTTAAAAAATTGCAATTTGGTTTTGAAAATTGCACCGAACATTAATACTACTACTTTTCATAAGTCAAAAGTTAAAAAAAGTTATTTCTAGAGTTTCTCAGACGGGTCCTATATATTATATTAAAAATTAGTTTTTGATATAAAATATAAAAAAAATTTAAAACATAACCATTTTTATTAAAATTTAGTTAATATTTAATTAATAAAAAAATGAATAATTCTATACTATTTAATAAAATTTTATACTATTAAAAATATTAATAATGACTAATTGATGGTTACAAGTTACAAAATTTTAATTTTCAAAGAAAAAGACAATGGAGATAAAAAATTTTGTATCATGTTTTTGACGGGGAGGAAACGGAAAAAATATTATTTTTGGTTTATTTTTTTATAAATTAAAATTCAAATAAAAAAATAAATTCTCAGATGAATTTTTTCTCTCCAATGAAAGACACGATCCTCTCTCCCTCATTCATTCTCTTCATCTCTCTTTCTCTCTCTCCTTCTCTCTCTCAGCGTTCATTCTTTTTCTCTCTCTTCCTCGTTTGTTCTTCTCTCTTTCTTGATCCTTTGATCACTGATTGCGATCAATCATCGGTTCCCCCAGTTTCATTCTCCGGTAATTGAATTACCTTCCATCAAAATTTCTTTTTTATTTTTTGCAGAAGTTTTTCTGCGGTTTTCTTTTTTGTTGGGGGCATTACTAGGTTAAAAAATTCACAACATTTCACGTTTTCCGATGAAAGGAATGAACTTGCATTCTGGGTTTGCGACTACATTCACCCGATTTTAATTTCTGCGAATTTTCTGTCCGCCCCATTTAGAAAATTTGCATATTTTACAGGTTTTTTTCCTTTGCCAGCGGAAAAAAGAAAGAAATAAAAATAAAAATCTAACTTTGCTTGTGAATTTTCAGCAGAGTAATCTTGGGGGTGTTCCTGGTATCATATATTGATACCTGAAACTTGGAAGCTGCAATCTTTTGTTTTGATGATAACAAGGTACGATTTTTCCTTTTAGTATTTTCTTTTTGGTACTGTTTGGTCGGTGATGAATTTGGGATGATATGTGGCTAGTACTTTAAAGTTCGGTTGTGTTTGGTTGAAGAAGAAAAAAAAAAGACTTTTTTTTTGTTGTGTTTTTTTTTTTTTTTGGTTTTTTATTTTCAATCCCTACACTTAGAAATTTATTATCTTAAGCTTCACATATATTTAATGATTGTTATGCATGGGTATAAAATGTATGCTTGAAGGAGTTTTTGTTGTTCTAAACTTGGAAGGATATTTTTGTTGCTTTTGTGTTTGGATTTTTGAATATTTATAGTATCTTCTATATTCATGGTTGTACCTTAATTTGTTCAAGTTTGCATGTTGCATGTCCACTGAATGTGATTATATGGTTAGCTAATGAATAATTTTGGTTGGAAATTATGTTTAGAATGTGAATAAATGACTTTAATGATTTTTTTAAAATGTTGAATTTCAAGTTGTCATTTTATTTACCTTACTGATTTTTATTCATCCTAAATGGCTTGTTAGGATTAATCTGCATAAACAAAAATCTCTACATTATGGATAAGATGATAGCTTCAGAGATGGACCAACATAGACAAGGTTATTTTCATTCAGAACCCGGTATCCTTCCAAGAGGCACTGGCATCTCGCATCCTAATATCCGTACAATTGTGGCAGCTTCCGGGAGCACAAGTAATCATGATTCCCACTATTTACCACCAGATGCATATGACAATGGCGTATATGTGACACAGTATAACGGGGTTCAACCGCAACATAATCGTAACATGGCCGTTGCAGCCACGCCGAATTTATATTATTCCGGCATGAATCCTTCTTCTAGTACTGGTGTATTCCCTATGCCTCTAAATCATAGAGGCTCTGATCAATTGCCTGGTTCGGGCCCGTATGCAGTGTCTTTAGTTTCTTCGGATAATTTTGGAAGAAGCAGCAGCTTCATGGATGATGTCAGAGGTCCTTACAAGAGGAAAAGTGCTGAAGGCATGAGAGGAAATTATCAGTATTTTAATGCTCCGGCTAGTTCCTCAACTGCTCCCCCTAATGCTAGGCATGCCGACGGGGTTCCGGTAATGGATACTGCGTCTTTTCCTCTGCGCGTCCCTTCATTTGTGGAAGTAGGACCACATGGTAATGCATGGAGCAGATCAGGTGATTCCATTATGGTGCACGATCATAACCATTTGATTCGAGGAAACTATGTAGGGCAGCACTTTCAGCCGGCAGCACCTCCGTGGTTGGACCAGCAGTTGAATAGTAATAACAACGATGGTCATACAACAGCATGGAATCAGTCTCTTCCAATGCCTTATATGCATGGTAAAAGTGCATTCGTTTCTCTTCCGCCGTTTTGATGTTCCCATTTTAGAGCTTTGTCATCTATTCTTGGTTGTTCTAGAAGGTAATAAAAATAATAATTTGTCACAAACATGTAAAGAAGCTTTTTTCAGGCTTGTTGATTATAAGTGGAAACCATAGCTTCTTGGATGTGATAATTCCAAAGGAGCAATAAATTTACGAGAAGTCTTGTTTTAGTAACACTCAATTTGCACCTAAGATTGGAGTAAATACATATGTTGTTTTCTATGTATGATCTGCCTCCTACTATGTCAATTAAGTGCTTCATAATGCGCTCAATTAATCTTTTTGCAAGGTTGTAATGTTTTCGAGCTTTGATTGTCTAATTGTTTCTTCCTATTATCGTCCAGCTCCAAATGTTAATGGAGGTTCAATAGAGAGTGCAAGTATGGGTTTGCCAAGGTATCACGAAACGGCGAGCAACAGAAACGGCCTTAGATTTCCTCATCCTCCTCCGGTCAATCACCAGCACCATAATTATCATCATCCGGCACTGCCTATGCAAGGAGTAAGAGGTCACGGTGTTAACTTCCACCCTCCTGTAACTGCGGCTTCATTCAGAGTTCCAACGAATCCTTCACACAGTGCTGCAATGCCCACGCCTAATGGTTTCGAGATGGGCCCCAGGCATGTGGGCCCTGTGCCATCAGGAGGCCTACGCATCTACCGACCTCATAGGGGAGTCATGCATGAAACTATTGGTCACCGAAATATTCCCCCCATGGGTTTCCTTCATGTTGATGTAAGATTTCCTTTCTCACTGAATTTCTATAGAATTGGTATCACACTGAATTATAAATGTAACAAATTTCTGAACTCGCGAATTTTGTGAAACAAAGGGATTGATAACTGCTTTTGTACCCTAAATGCATCATTTTCTTATGAGTAATGGTTGTTTATGCAGGATGTTGCTCTAATCGATGAGGTGGGAAATTTGGTTGACCATCACCGAGACATGCGCATGGACATAGAGGATATGTCTTATGAGGCAAGTACACAAATATCGATAAAATGGCTGTGTATTTTCCTACCAGCTTAGACAGTTGCAAAGTTTAGGTTACTAAAATTTTAGAGCTTATTGGAAACAATAGTTTAATCACACTTGGAATTTAATTACAGGATCTTCTTGCATTGGGTGAGCGGATCGGCAACGTAAGCACTGGTTTATCAGAGGAAACAATTGCGGCCCAATTGAAAACAAAATCATATTTCAAACCGATTTCTGCTACTAATTCAGATGAGGCAGCCTTGGACGACTGCGAAGCTGATTCTTGCATTATATGCCAGGTAAGAACTTCCAACATGTTTCATGGATTCGTTCAATTATGTCATTAGCCAAAATTGCTGGAATAATTTCATATGCATGTACTTTGACAGGATGAATACAAGAACAAAGAGAAGATCGGAGTTCTGCGATGCGAGCACGAGTACCATGCGGATTGCTTGAGGAAGTGGTTGATTGTGAAGAATGTCTGCCCCATATGCAAATCAGAAGCATTGACTCCTGGAGGGAAGGATGTATAGAGTAACATGTCTTCCTTCTCTTCCCTGTGGAATCAATGTGGCTTCTTTGGCTAATTTATTTTTGAACAGAAAAAAATTATTCATATTTTGTTATTAATATATGTACTTTTGTATATGAACTTGCACATATTATAGACAGTCATCACATTGGCCAACTCATTTAATTGTTGGCTTCCAAGAACTTTGTATCTATCAAGCTGTACAGACTTTGTTCTGTTTGATGTATTAACTTCTTCAGGTAAATTACATTAAATATCTTCATTCTCTTTATTTATTTATTTATTTATTTTAAGTTATGATTGAAACACAAGTTTCATGACCAGCGGGGGCACATTGGTTATGGATGTGGAATGTGGATCATGGCTGCGTTTGGTTCTGCTTTTTTGAAAAAAAGTGATTGTACAACTTTTATTTAAGCCAACTGAAAATTGATTTCTTGTGGACATGATTGTTTTTAGTCTAACTAAGAAATGTTGAATCCATACATGCACTATTTGATGGCAACAAAGTCAAACTTTAACCTTAATGATATAGAAATGACAAATCAAATTTACAAAACTAATTTCATCTAAAATCCAAATTCACATGATAAATTTCAATCTACTTGATATTACAAAATTTAAACATTAACATATTATGATATTCTACTCTATGAATGGAATTTTTCATTGAAACAAATTGACATATATCAAAATTAACAGACATTATCAGTGTTATTATCTTTATTTTAATGGAAATATAATTTCATTGACTTGCCATGTTTATAGCTGCCTGGTTCGATGAATAAGGGAGAAATTATTTGACTTGTTTCTGCAGCACATGGCAAGTACATTTTCAAAATAAGAAAACGTGTTGTTGACTTGTTGTAACCAGAAAGTAAACGTGACTTAATTCAGCTAAGTCCTAAATTCTTGAACATGGCTTAAGTTGACTGTGGATAGGGTCAGGTCAATTATAGTCTTCACTCTTCAAAAACGCGCTTTAATCTCATTTTTGGTGTTACAAACGTGCTCTTAAATCTTAATGCTCATTAATATTTACTATTATTAAAACTTATAATACTAATCATGTTAGTGTCAACTTGCATTGCATTTGTAGAGTTAATGTTGATCAAAATTAGATTGGTGTGAATGTGATTTGTATTTGAGTAATTTTGTGTCAAGTGTGATGTTAAAAAAAAATAAATGTGTTTGGATGATGTTAGTTACAATCATGTTAGAGGTGTATGATTACCAAAAAAGATATATTATATTTTTCTATATTATTAATTTTTTAAAGATAAAAAAATATTTATACTATTTTATTTAGATGATGTAAAAAGTTAAACAATTCAAAATACTAGTAAGATACAACATAATTGAGAAATTATATAAAAGACTGCTGTCTTATATATAGTAATACAAAATCCAAAAACAATTTAAAATATTATGCTTGAGTTTTGATTTATAAAAGTAGAAGTTGGTTGGTGTGTATTTGAATGATGGTGATTAGCAATTTATGGAAGATTTGCGTATAAAAATTAAGGAAGTTGTGTTTAAAGTGAACCATTCAAAGTGAACAAGTCCCCAACAAATTTGTGATTGTATCTTCTCTTTGATAATTATATCTAGATGGAAGATGAATCTGTAGTTTATTATTTTACTTTTCATGAGAAAATAAAAAAGATAAAGGAGAATTATGAAAACATATAGTCTTTGATTTTGGAATAAAATGCTTTGTCCTATAACTCATAGCTTGCAAATGGAAATTTGATCACAATGTCCATAGACAAATTAAATGTTTTTTGTTATGGAAAAGAAAATTTGCTCATGAATATATCAAGCACTTACCATATAAATTTGTTGAGGTATAAAAGTTGAATGAGTGTAGGGGCAACTTTATCCTCCACAGCAATTGCATTGTTAACAAGTATCACCCTATAAAATTCATGACGACTCTTTTAGTTTTAAGTTTTTACTTCTTATTATTTTCTACAACTAAAACACATTCAAATAAAATGGCTTATATAATATATATTTCTCATTCTCATAACATCTTCAAGAGAAATAGTAAATTATGCAGTTATGATAGAAACTACTCAGTCAATAATTGGATACCAAATGTAAAGAGAAGGACCAAGACACCAAGTGATTTAATATCTCTTGATAGTTTTTCTTTTTGCAGTAAATTTAAAAATAATAATAGCCAGTAATATATCCTATTCTTAATAATTCTTGAATTTTTAGATCAAAATACTATGAAGAATTGGTATATGAGAACTAAAAGTAAAATCCCACATATCACATATTTGTTTGTGTATCTATGTTTAGTCAATTGGAAGTAAAAGAAGAAGTAATTGATTGTTCTTCCATATGTGAAAGTAAATTTGAATATTTATATTAATATATTTTTAAATTTTAATTTTTTTTAGCTACGACAATTAAAATTTTTTATATTTTGACTGTTTTAGAAAATATCTGCATCAATAATAAATTTCTAGAATTTGGAATAGTTAAAACAATAAATAGGAAGATATATTGGAATTTATTTGTATATACTTTATTCTTTTTATGTTATATAAATAAAACAAAGACATCGGATCGGATAGTAATTTAGACAAATTAGAGTAAAGTATCGTTTTTGTCCCAATGTTTGGGGTAAATTCTATTTGTGTCTCTAACGTTTAAATCGTTCTAGTTGTATCCCTAACGTTTGTAAAAGTGATTCAATGTTATCCTGCCGTCAATTACATTTCATGAGTACTTTAGTTTGAGTTTTAAAAATCTCTTATTGAAGTTAGAATACAAATGTCTGGATAGAATCGATTATCTACTCCAAAAAATAGTTCATCAAATGTTGAAACTAATTCCTACAATATTTACGTAATTCACTTTTCTAGGGACATAATTGAATCTAAACACAAATAGTGGGTATAATATTAGAATCAAACACATCCAAGTGAGACCTAATTGAGAATGAATACATCTAAGTGAGAATAATTGAAAAATATAATCTGATTTGTTAGTATAATTGATAGTAGTATAACATTGAATCACTTTTATAAACGTTAAAGATACAAATAGGACGATTTAAACGTTAAAGATACAAATAGGATTTACTCCAAACGTTGGGAACAAAAACGATATTTTACTCGATAAATTATTAATAGGGTAATTTACAATCTTAAATAATATACGCTCTTTGGCTGAATTTCACAATAGCGAAAAAATTCTATTTATTAAAAAATAGCATATAGAAGT
>NC_029792.2:25575512-25589301 GCF_000816755.2 Arachis ipaensis
AGCTAACAACCCAAAATAAATCTTTATTTTTTTTAAAAAAATTAATTCTATTTTAAATTATCATCAAGTTATATAATGCATCTTTTTTATAATCTACGGATAGAATTAGATATTCACAAATTAAAAATGAGTAATATTAGAGTTGAAATATTCTCAACTTATATATAAGATTAGAGTTAACTCCAAATCTTACCTTACTTTATCTATTACCATCTCTAAATAAGATTGAATATATATAAAAATTTTAACCTACTAATAAAATTAGAATTTACTCCAAACCTTATCCTATTTTATCCATTACCATCCGCTAAGGCGCTACTCTTACCGTCATGCACACAATACAGATGCAAAGCCACGTTACAACACAAGTGGCACTAAGAAACCATCAAATAGATATGACAAGAATTGTATATTCTTTATTACAATATAGAGACGAAACTCGGGCCTTATCCTATTAGTAATATAAAATGAAAATTTCTTTTGGTCACTAATATAATCAAATTTATAATAGAATTTATGACGAGAATGTTGGGCTTTCAGGGAATCCAAAGTCATGGTCTAAATTTGAATAGCTCCAGGTCATTCTAAGAGGGAGCAACGGATGCAGTCTGGTATAAACTCTTTCTGGTAACATTGTCTAGATTGGTCATCAAATGGTTTAATGTTCTCTCAAACAGTTCGATATCTTATTTCGACAACGCTTCTAAAAAATTTGCGACACAATTCACTATACGGATTGCAAAAACAAAATACTCAATCAATTTGCTCGAAGTCATACAAAGACAAGACAAACCAAAAAAACAAAAAACCTTGACACATTAAACGACGAATGCTTGATAGTCGATGAATTCACAGAATCTGCAGTTAGTTTCTGCCTAACCAACCGACTAATGAACAAGAACTTCAAGAAGAACCTCAAACAAACCGATCTAGACGATGAATGAAATTCAAATCGTGACAAGAGAATATATAAACGATGAAGAAGTAAGTCAGGTCGTAGCAGCCAATAAATAATACCACGGCAATACTTCTGTACGAAAAAATCCACCAACTAAAGAAGCCCTAAAGTAATGACATCGGCCTTCCCGGAGAAAGAAAGCTAATCCCCACTTAGGAAGAACCTAACCAAGTTAGTAAACTTTCTTTTCTTTTTTTATTTTATGTTCTTTCTACTTTATTTTAAGGGTACTATTTTCTACCCAAAAATAATAGGAGATTTTAACCAGGCTCAACTTGTTCAAGTTTCAATAAAGCAAGTTATGAATTCAGAAAATATTCTTCTCTCTTTTACGTTGATACCAACACAACAAATGGTACGAACAAAACGGCCAATTTGGAGATTGATTATCTCCGAGGCCAACAAAACGGATATCCAAATAAGTAACGGCTATCCGGGGATCGATCACCCCGAAGCCAACAAACGAATATCCAAATAAGTAAATGGCTACCCGAAAATCGATCACTCTGAGGATAACAAAACGGATATCCAAATAAGTAAAGGCTACCCGGGGATCAATCACCCCCGAGGCCAATAGAACTTCAAATAAGTTAACGGCTACCCGGGGATCGATCACCCCGAAATCAATAAAATAGATATCCAAATAACAAAACAAATATTCATATAAGTTAAACGGCTATTCGGGGATCAATCACCCCCGAGGCCAACAGAACGGATATCCAAATATAAAAAAACGGTAACCCGGAGATCAATCACCGACGAAGCCAACAAAGCGAATATCCAAATAAGTTAAACGGCTACCCCCATAAACCGACCACCTCCGAAACCAACAAAACTGATATCCAAATAACAAAACAAATATTTAGTTAAACGGCTATCCGGGGATCGATCACCCCCGAAACCAATAGAACGGATATCCAAATAACAAAAAACGGTGACCCGGAGATCGATCACCTGCGATGCCAACAAACGAATATCCAAATAAGTTAAACGGCTACCTCCCGAAATCAATAAGCTCTGAGGCCAACAAAACAGATATTCAAATAAACTAAATAAGCAAAGTATTGAAATCGACCCACCAAGAGGCTGAAAATAAGTTCACAATAGCGGCCCAAAAAGGCTACACAAAACAAGCATGAGCTGACGGTCTTCTAACTTGCGGAAAGTCGAACTTACCAACATCCCGCCAATCGGCACAGGATGATGTCACACCCTTTCCAGGCCCCTCACGGCATCCCGATAATAGAAAACCAAAATCGTCAACAAAAACAGCGTTTAGGTCTAACCTAATGACTTTCCAACTCGTGAAAGCAGACATCCCGCCAATTGGCGCAGAATAACGTCACGTCATTTTCAAGCCCCTCACAGTCTCCGAACTATGGAGAACCGGGTTTCCCAACAACTCAGCATTGAGACCAAGCAAGCATGCTCTTATGCTCCGAGGGTCATTGTTTCAGACCCGATCTCCGGATCCTTCCTCGAAATGGTCACCGAACCCAGCAATCCCAAGATTGGGTCATCCTCACGGCCCAAAGACGGATCAATAACTTCTAATATCTTGACCTAACATTCAAATTCAAATCCATCCCTTATCTTAGCTAAACAAAGATAAGATAAGATAACTACCACAAATTATATAAAGGGGAGTCAGAGTCCCCCTCAGATACTCACTAATTCCTCACACACACCTCTTAAATCCATTATGACTTGAGTATCGGAGTGTCTTTGTAGGTACCACTTCTGTCACTTCAGAGTTCGGATCGTGCCATTATCAAAACTTGCAAATTTTCGATTTCTTACTCAATCCGTATAGATAATCTCCTATACATAAATCAATCACATTTTAGTGTTTTAACTTTTAATAGGTTTTTACTAATACTGATTAAGAAATAGAAATTTAATCAACTAATAATGATGGGGTACAATGAGAGTACCGAGAGTACAATAATGAATAAGCGACGAAATTCAAAGAAAAATTATTAAATAAGAAGAGATTAGATATCCAATCTAAATAAGAGGGTTGAGGTAGTAGGAATTAGAACAGAGAAATAACATAGAAAAGAAAATAAAAAGAAAATTTTAGGAAGGAGAAGACTAAGGATGGTAATGGGTATTTATGGGAGTGGGGTTCCCACTCTTTGTCCCCGTTAGCTTTTTAGTAAATTGCTTCCATTTGTGTTTCATTTTCGTCACGGATTCTCATTTATTTCTCTCACAAGAGAGGCGAATACCTACGAATATTTGTTGATATTAAATTTTAAAAAATAAAAAAAAAACTTCAACCATGATAAATTTCATATAATTTATCTAAAATGTATCAAATCAAATCCAATTTAAATAGATTCAACATTACTAAATCCAATTTAATATTATTTAATTAAATCTCCGATATACAAAATAAAAGAAAATAGAATAGAAAAATTTCTAATATATCAACATAACAAATCTTGATCGACGATGATAGTTCGTTGATAGTATTTTCTATTTCTCTTCATGTAATGATACAAATTTGAATAATTAATTGGTGCAAATTTAGATATTATGCACATCATTAATTTGTTTTTAAATTAAATTAAAAAAAAAGAATTAAACATAGACCACTACAAGAAATATCGTTAAAATCGATGGCCAAATCGACGGCTTGCCTAGCCGTCGATAATAATTTAATAAAATCGACAGCTCTTCTGTCTGTAATATGAGTTTGAAGATTTTACATTCTTACTAAAATCGACAACAACGCCGTCGATATTCTTATATAAAATCGACGTCATTTCCGTCGATATTTGATTCAATAAAATTAACAATATTTTCATCGATAACATGTTTACTAAAATCGACAAAGCAGCCGTCGATATTTGATCCAATAAAACCAACACAGCTTTCGTCGATACATCAATATTTGATCCAATAAAATCAACACAGTTGCCGTCGATTTTATTATTTAAATACCGACAAATTCTTTGTCCATATTATTTTTTGTCTATTTTAATTTAAAGTAGATACTAATAATAATAATAATAAACCTGTTACGGCCTGGCCCAAACCTTCCGCTGGCTTGGGCCGACCCGAGCTCCACCCGACCCGTACGGTCAGGGGGCAGGGCGCTCCGTCACCAACCCGGACACGCGTCCGTAACAGCTCACCCTTAGCTGTGAAGGAAACGTCTCGGAAATAGTGGGCCTGCCTTCACAGGGCCCACCTCTGACAATATATAAGGGGAAGATTTACTCTTCCCCAGAGGTACGTAATACCGACAACCACGCCAGAATAATGAAAGAGCTACGCCATAGAATGCAAGACTTGGAGTGCCGATTAGCGGACAGGGAACGCGACCAGCGCACCCCGGAACAGAGTCATTCCCGCTCTCGCTCTAGGAGCCGCTCCCGGCGCACGCCTAGCCCCCAGGTCAAGTCAGAAAGCACTGGGGAGAGAGGGCGCGCGAGAAGGCGTCATGACCCCGTCATTTACGCCAGGCGCGAAGGGCGGCGTACCACAAACCGAGGGGACGAAGACGCTCGACGGGAGAACGACGATGGGAGAACGAACACCCGGGGACACGTGATAATAGGGGCCACCCCATTCCACCGCTCCATACTCAAGGTCCGACTGCCAAAACATTTTGACAAGCCGACGGACATGAAGTACGATGGAACGCAGGACCCCCTGGAGCATCTAACGGCCTTCGAGGCCAGGATGAACTTAGAAGGAGTAGGAGATGAGGTAAGATGTCGCGCTTTCCCGGTCACTCTGGCGGGACCTGCAATACGGTGGTTCAATAACCTCCCGCAGAGCTCGGTGACCCAATTCTCCGACATCAGCCATGCCTTCCTGGCTCAATTCACAACCAGGATCGCCAAAGCCAAGCACCCGATCAATTTGCTAGGGGTGACCCAAAGAGCCGGGGAACCGACCAGGAAATACTTGGACCGTTTCAACGACGAGTGCTTGGAAATTGACGGTTTGACGGACTCAGTGGCGAGTTTATGCTTGACGAATGGGCTCCTGAATGAGGACTTCAGGAAGCACCTTACTACAAAGCCAATCTGGACAATGCAGGAGATCCAGTGCGTGGCTAAGGAGTATATCAATGACGAGGAAGTAAGCCGGGTCGTGGTTGCCAATAAACGGCAGCCCGCCTACAACCAAGCTCGGCACTACGAAGGCAGAGAAAAACCAAGGGAACACGCCAGGGACGGCGGCCCAAGCAAAGCCTCGAAACCATTCCCCCGAGTCGGGAAATTCACTAATTACACCCCCCTCACGGCACCGATCACGGAAGTCTACCAACAGATAGCAGAGAAGGGAATACTGACGAAACCCCGACCTTTGAAGGGCAGGACGGGGGGAGACAAGAGCCTCTACTGCGAATATCATAAGGGATACGGACACAAAACCCAAGACTGCTTCGACCTAAAAGACGCCCTGGAGCAGGCAATCAGGGATGGAAAACTTACCGACTTCTCCCATCTTATAAGGGAGCCGAGGAGACACAATCGGGATCACGAAGGCGAGGACAGCTTGCGGGCGGCAAGACAACGCCGAGAACCAGAAGGGGACGACCACGGTCTCACGGTGGTGAACGTAGTAACAGCGAGAAACTCCGCCCCAAGGTTGAAATCGGCACAGAAAAAAGATGCCAAGGTCCTCGCGGTCTCCTCCTCGTCTACCAGAAGTTCCCGGGGACTCCCATCCATCTCCTTCGGCCCCGAAGACCAATGGTTCGACGAGATGCCGGAAAGTCCCCCCATGGTCATCACGGCCAGGGTCGGAACCGGCCTTGTCAAGCGGATCCTGGTGGATACGGGGGCAGACTCGAACATCATCTTTCGAAATGTTTTTGATACCATGGGACTACGAGATGCCGATCTGGCGACCCACCAGCACGGTGTGGTAGGATTGGGAGACTACTTCATCAAGCCGGATGGAATCATCTCGCTCCCGACCTCCGTGGGGCAAGGGCAAAGGCGAAGGACTGTGATGGCCGATTTTGTAATCTTACAAGATTCCACAGCTTACAACATTATCTTGGGAAGGAAAACCATCAACGACCTGGGGGCTGCCATTAGTACAAAGCTGCTCGTGATGAAGTTTGTTGCTGATGACGGATCCGTAGGATCCATCAGAGGAGACTTGGAAACGGCGGTCGCCTGCGACCACGCCAGCCTCTCTCTCAGGAAAAAGTCCAAAGAAGCTTCAGGAGTTTTCCTCGCCGACCTGGACGCCAGGATAGAAGATAAGCCCAGACCTGAGCCAGAAGGGGATTTGGAAAAATTTAGGGTTGGTGATGGGGACGAGAAGTTCACGTTCATAAACAGAAACCTTCCCCATGAATTAAAGGAGCCTCTGATGGAGATGATCAGAGCCAATGCCGACCTCTTCGCTTGGACGCTAGCCGACATGCCAGGGATAGATCCCCAGCTCATGTCACACCATCTGGCCGTCAAACCAGAAGCCAAGCCAGTGGCCCAGAGGAAGAGGAAGATGTCACAGAAAAGGGCAGAGGAGGTGGCCAGGCAGGCGGCCAGCCTTCTTGAAGCAGGGTTCATCCGGGAATTGGACTACTCGACCTGGCTGTCGAACGTAGTTTTGGTGAAGAAACACAATGGGAGGTGGAGAATGTGTGTAGACTACTCTGACTTCAATAAGGCATGTCCTAAGGACTGCTACCCCCTTTCCAACATTGACGCACTCGTTGACGCAGCGGCGGGGTACTGGTATCTGAGCTTCATGGACGCCTATTCTGGGTACAACCAGATACCGATGCACCGACCCGACGAGGAAAAAACGGCGTTCATAACGCCAGGAGGGACCTATTGCTACAAAGTAATGTCATTTGGTCTAAAAAATGCTGGCGCCACATACCAGAGATTGATGAACAAGATATTCAGTGAGCTTATAGGCAAGACAGTGGAAGTCTACATGGACGACATCCTCGCAAAAACCACACGACCAGACGATCTCCTGAGCGACCTGGGGGGCGTATTTGCATCCCTCTGGCAACACGGCATGAGGCTTAACCCACTCAAATGCGCCTTTGACATGGAGGCCGGAAAGTTCCTGGGATTCATGATCACCCAAAGAGGAGTAGAAGCCAACCCCGAGAAGTGCCAAGCGATTCTCCAGATGAAGAGCCCGGGTTGTATCAAAGATGTCCAACGATTGGCGGGGAGACTGACGGCATTATCCCGTTTCCTCGGTGCATCGGCAGCAAAAGCCCTGCCCTTCTTCAATCTGATGAAAAAAGGAATAGCATTCGAATGGACCCCGGCATGCGAGGAGGCATTCAACCATTTCAAGTAGATCCTAGCAGCGCCTCCGGTGCTCGGGAAGCCCAAGGCCGGAGAATCACTCTACCTCTACCTGGCAGTAACAGAAGAAGTGCTTGCAGCGGTGCTTGTAAGAGAAGAAGGGAAAGCTCAGCAGCCGATCTACTTCGTGAGTAGGGCTCTACAAGGAGCCGAGCTGAGGTACAGCAAACTGGAAAAACTGGCGTTGACACTCCTAACTTCCTCCCGAAGGTTAAGGCAATACTTCTAGGGTCACCGTATAGTCGTGAGGACGGACCAGGCAATTCGCCAAGTACTCCAAAAACCTGATTTGGCTGGTAGGATGATGACCTGGGCCATCAAGCTCTCCCAATATGACTTGCAGTATGAGCCCCGGCACGCAATCAAGTCCCAGGCAATGGCAGACTTTTTGGTTGAGGTCACGGGTGATCCCCCCGAGGAAACGGGCACACGGTGGAGGCTCCACGTGGACGGCGCCTCCAACCAAACGTCCGGGGGAGCCGGGGTCATCTTAGAAAGCCCGGCAGGAGTCATCTACGAGCAATCGACCAAGTTCGAGTTCCCTGTGTCGAACAATCAAGCGGAATATGAAGCACTCCTAAGCGGACTAATACTAGCTCGGGAAGTCGGAGCAACAAAGATCGAAGTATGCAGTGACTCACAGGTCGTCACCTCGTAAGTAAACGGAAGCTACCAAGCCCGGGACCCCCTCCTGCAAAAATACTTGGAAAAGGTTAAAGAAATGACAAGTCAGTTCCAAGAGGTCACGATCCAACACGTCCCAAGAGAAAGGAACACACGGGCGGACCTCCTGTCCAAACTAGCGAGCACGAAGCCAGGAGCGGGTAACCGGTCTCTCATCTAGGGCATGGTGAAGGAGCCAACGGTCGCCCTCCATCTGACGGAGTCAAACCCCTCATAGCTGGACCCCATCATAAACTTCCTGGAATTCGGCAAGTTGCCTGACGATGAGAAGGCGGCTAAAATATTGAGAAGGGAGGCGGCCAGATATACAATCATACAAGGGCAACTGTTCAGAAAGGGGCTCAGCCAGCCCCTATTGAAGTGCTTGCACCCCGACCAGACGGACTACGTACTTAGAGAAGTCCACAAGGGATGTTGCGGCCACCATATCGGGGGCAAAGCCCTAGCGAGGAAGCTCATCCGAGCTAGATACTACTGGCCATCAATGATGAAGGACTCCAGGGAATTCGTTAGAAAGTGCGTAAAGTGTCAACAAAACGCCAATTTCCACAAGGCGCCGGCCTCCGAGCTGAGCCTTTTGACGACTACACGACCTTTCGCTCAATGGGGAGTCGACCTTCTAGGACCCTTCCCGGTTGGCCCAGGACAGGTCAAATATCTCATAGTGGCCATCGATTACTACACCAAATGGATAGAGACTGAGCCGCTGGCCAGCACATCTTCCTCTAATTGCAGGAAGTTCATGTGGAGACAGGTGATAACCCGGTTCGGCATCCCGGAGGTCGTCATCTCGGATAATGGAACACAATTCACTGACAAGAAATTCACGGAGTTCCTCACCGGCCTAGGGGTAAAGCAAAAATTTTCCTCAGTTGAACACCCCCAGATGAACGGACAGGTAGAGTCCGCAAACAAGGTCATCTTACTTGGCCTCAAGAAACGCCTAGACAACAAGAAAGATGCATGGGCCGACGAGCTCGATTCGGTCCTGTGGTCCTACCGAACAACCGAGCAAAGCGCTACGGGGAAAACCCCTTTTCGCCTAACGTACGGGGTCGACGCCGTGATACCCGTCGAAATTGGCGAACCGAGCCCACGGCTACTGCTCGCAGGTGTGGACGAAGCGGTAGAAAAGGACCTGGTTGAGGAGATGAGGGAGATGGCCCATTTGTCAGAAACAGCATTGAAACAAAGAATATCCCTGCGCTACAACGCTAAAGTCCTCAGGAGGGATTTTGGGGAAAGAGACCTCGTTCTGCGACGCAACGACGTCAGTCTGCCGACCCCTGGGGAAGAAAAGCTGGCGGCAAATTGGGAAGGTCCCTACAGAATTAGAGAGGTGCTTGGCAAGGGTGCCTACAAGCTCGAGAGACTTGACGGCAAAGAAATTCCTAGAACATGGAATGCAGGTAACCTGAGAAGGTTCTACTCCTGACTTGGGTAAGCCGACCAGGAGGCCTAACGGACTTATGCATGCTTGTTCTGTTCACATGTTAATTTTTAATCACTTTCTAGCTATTTACTCTTATTGGATACTTACCATATTAACAAGCTTGCCTAGCTGACGATTAATTCTCACTTGTCAAAATATTCTCCTACTTATCTATTGCTTCCCAATACGCTTTTCACACGATCGCATCCTAAAACGGCAGCCCGGGACTGATCACCCCGAGAGCCAGATGGACCATTGCCGTAATTAACACGGTGACAACACGACCAAATCGGTCCGAATCGTTACCAACGTAAAAACGACAAATAGGCACAAGCAATAAGCCCACCACGAAAAAGGCGGTAACAAAAATAATACGACGAGCAAGGCGAAAGATAGTAACGGCCACTCGGCCAAACGACTAACCGAACATAAATGTTACGGAGTATCAAATTACAAAACACGCAACAAACTTTTAACAAATCTACATCAAAATGTTTAAGTTATAAGAAATCACTTCCTAGGCATGTCGACAATCTTGCCGTTTTGGATCTTTTTGAAGACCCCAATAGCCGAGGTGTCGAAGTCTGGTGCCACGATCTTCACCTGAGCCTTCAGGGCGTCCTCAGTCATAGAAATCGCATTCTTCCCTTGCTCTTTGGTCGCTTTCAGCTTCTTCCTGAGCTCCTCGACCTCGACCCTAGCGGCTTTAGCCGACGACACGGCTTGGTCCCGCTCCTTTTCCAAGGCTGCCACACGCCCTTGGGCGGCGTTCAGCTGGCCCTCCAAGGTCATCTCTCGCTTAGCTAAACGGGCCACCGTCTCATCGGAAGCCTTCAATTTCTCCTCGACAGATGTCGTCTTTTCCTCGGATGCCTTGAGCTTTTCCCCCATCTCAGACAACTGACTCTGGAGCAGCTCAACCTGCGCCTTGAAGTCATTGTTTGCTTTGACGGAAGACTCGAGCTTCCTCCGGAGGGCCTGCATTCCCGACAACTCGAACTCAGCCTTTCGAGCTATCACGGCCCCCCGGAGCAAAGTCTGATACATCCATCTCGCCTGCCCGGCTAGGTCGGTCCCGTGGAAATGCTCCTCTGTCCCAGGGATCAGCTGCGAGTCAATAAAAGTTGTGGCATCGAAATTCCTCTCCATGATGGTAAGAGCCCCCTCCGGGCTCGAAGACGCCCTCCGCCTCTTAGGGGTGTGGATGAGTTCCACATCGTCATCTACCTGAGGAGCAGAGGGCGAATGCCCGCCAACGATGACCTCGGGAGGGGGAGAAGCTTGCGCCCGCTCTGGGTTCAGACCAGACATATCGGTATCCTGGGGAGGGGGCTCAGTCTGGTCCTCCTTCTCCCCAGAAGGTCCAACCGATTTCCCGGCATCCTTCCCTTCAGCTTTCTCGTCATCGCTTTCTTCAAAGAAGGTCTTCATCAGGTTCTCGAGACCCGTCACTGTAGCAGATATTTCCACTGCAACAAACAAACACATCAGCCATTAGATCGTGTAAAGCAAACAATAATAAACAACACAAAAATAGAAAACAAGACGACTCACGGATATAGCTCCTGGCGGCCTCCCATTCACCCATAAGGAAATGAGGATTTACAGGGTTCTTTTCAAAAATAGCAAATAGCACATCGGCTATTTGCTTATCTACCGAGGACATCCTCTTATATGTTACCTTAATAAAAGAATTCGATCCCGCCCCAAAGCTCCAGTAAGTGGGGATGAGGCGCTCCCCCTCCAAGGATAACCAAAAGGGATGGCGACCTCTAACGGGACGGACTTTGAAAAACTTATCTTTAAACCCATGGTAGGAGTCCTCGAACAGACCAAATATCCTCCTACCCTGGGCAGACCGGAAAGAAAGGAACCCTTTTCTCGCCTTCCCTTGTTTGGAAGGGTTGGTAAGGTTGAAGAAGAAAAGGAAGACATCCACCGACACCGGCAGCTCGAGATACTCGCAAACCATCTCAAAACAGCGGATGGAAGCCCAACTGTTCAGATGGAGCTGTGACAGAAACATGGATATCCAATTCAAGAGCAACATATGGAATTCGGAAAACGGAAGGCGAACCCCAACCTGGGTGAACATGGATTTGTAAAACCAAATCCAGTCAGCAATTTGGGGAGAATGAAGATTGACCTCGTACAGCCGCTCATGGGGGGCAGGCACGAAGGTCTCATAATTGGCCTCTTCGTCTGTTCCCCCGCACAAGTACCCGGCCTGCCGGAACTCCGTCAACTCCGCCAGATCCATCTGGTTTGGCGAATCCTTTACATCCGAGGTTACCCAAGCGTACGGATCATAGCTCGCCGCGGAAGGGGAAGCCCGGGAGACGACATGAGGCATACCTACAGCGGGGTACCATTCCGTTAGTCTACGAGATCGGGAGCCCGGAAAATACCCAGAAGCTATGATTCGTCCTACTGAACAGTTAAAATCAAGTATGAACCAAGCAAGCCGCCTAAAAATCTACCCTGGAATGGTACCCCTCCCCTAATAATACTCTACCTATCATCAGAAAGCCATGTAGCAACAAAACCCAAATAAGGCAGCAAAAACAAACATACGCAAACAGCAAGCATACAATGCCAGAACGAAGAAGAGGAAGGTCCGAGGATTACCTGGATTTTGTTAAAAACTGGAAGGACAAGAGGAAGATGTTCGTAGAAATTGCAGCGACACTCTGGAACTTCTAAGAGAAGAAGAAGGAGATAGCAAGGAAATGGGAGAGACAAGAGCGTAAAAAGAAGAAAAGTGGGAGATAAACTATTTAAAACTGCCTCCCAGGAAGCGCGAAAGACTGGGGGCAAAATGGTCTTTGCATGCGGGGTTTCCCAACCCATTATGAGCATTCAATGCTCAGCACGGAGAACGAAGCGATGAGCGGTTACCTTAGTAACCAAAAGACACACGCGCAGGGGGCACGTTCCCCCCACGGACGGCCGATCTGACGATGTGTGGAGAAAGAAGACAAACGCGCCACCAATAGTCCTCACGGCTACCACTGGCGCGTGGAGGGCACTGTTACGGCCTGGCCCAAACCTTCCGCTGGCTTGGGCCGACCCGAGCTCCACCTGACCCGTACGGTCAGGGGGCAGGGCGCTCCGTCACCAACCCGGACACGCGTCCGTAACAGCTCACCCTTAGCTGTGAAGGAAACGTCTCGGGAATAGTGGGCCTGCCTTCACAGGGCCCACCTCTGACAATATATAAGGGGAAGATTTACTCTTCCCCAGAGGTACGTAATACACTCTATCACCCTTTCCGCCTGCACACCTTACTGACAAGAGCGTCGGAGTGTCTTTGCAGGTGGCACCCCCCTCTCACGCGAAGTACCCGAGACCATGTTTAATAAGATTTTTTACTCACACTATATTTTTTAAAGAGAAGAATGGACAAAAATACATATAGATTTTTATACAGTAGACAAACATATATTTTAATTTTTTAGTGAGTCATCTGTACACACTAATATCAAATTTTGTTGTCATTTTTACCCTTCCATTGTCTTAGTAATTTTTTCGACAGTAGTGATTGCTAGGTGACATCTTATTGTGTGATGTGACCCTTTTGACTAGGGGTGGCAATATGTACCCTACCTGCGGGTATCCAACCCGACCCCACCCGATCGGGTAGAG
This sequence comes from Arachis ipaensis, assembly GCF_000816755.2. Taxonomy (NCBI): domain Eukaryota; kingdom Viridiplantae; phylum Streptophyta; class Magnoliopsida; order Fabales; family Fabaceae; genus Arachis; species Arachis ipaensis. The sequence goes on from NC_029792.2 coordinate 25,588,540, forward strand.
TTGTCAACCCGATCCGCAGTGGGTAGGGTGCGGGTAAGGTTCTCGTGCGGGTTGAGCCTCAACCCTACCCGACCAACCCGCACTCTATATATGTTTATGTTATATACTTATATAAAAATATGTTTTAAGTGCATATTAAATCAAAGACCTCTCACTAAATGTAAAAGATCCTTAACCACTAAAATAAAATTATTAATTGATAATTTAATATTTTTTTTACATAAAAATCAGTTCTATTTTAAATTATCATCAAGTTATAAATAATGTTGTATATTTTTTGTAACTCGCGGGTAGGGTCGGGTACCCGCGGGTTAAGAGCGGGTAGGGTTAGGGTTGGGATATTTTCAACACACGGGTAGGGTAGGGTTGAGTTTATATAAAAATCTCAACCCGCGGGTAGGGTCAGGGTTGGATCCAAACCCTACCCTACCCTACCCATTGCCACCCCTACTTTTGACTAGGGGTGTACGCAGATCGGATCGGATCGGATATGGCCGAAAATTTGATCCGATCCCCACAATTCTCATCGGATCGGATCGGATATGATATCCAAATTTTTTAGTGTCAGATCAGATCCGCACATTTGCAGATCGGATCGGATATCGAGTATATCCGCATAATTGAACATTCTCTTTTTAATCATATTTCTATGTAAAAGAAATTCAATAAAAATATTTCTTTCACACTTTTAAACCTATTTATTCTTAAAATATTTTTAATCAAATTTTTTCTAAATAACAAAAATAAAATAAAACAATATAG
>NC_029792.2:25589395-25590838 GCF_000816755.2 Arachis ipaensis
AAAGAGTGCGGATCGGATCCTATCCGATCCAATCAGACTTCGGAATGGATCGTATCCGCAATTTTTGGATCGGATGCGGATATTTACTGCAAATTTGCGGATATAATCCGATCCATAAACACTCCTACTTTTGACGACATAATAAAAGAGTTACATTATTAAATTTATTGAATTAAAAAAGAAAAAAATCTTTACAAGATACTTCTCTTCATTCTCTTTTTTTTTATAAGTTATGTTGAATAAAAATATGTTCATGTTGAAAGTAAACATGAGAATGAATTTCTAAAGTCTTTGCATTATTTGAGTTTGTTGTACTTCGGGACTTTCATTCTATTTTGAAGACAAACATGATAGGACGACAAGGATAGAAATTCACACGCAAGATAGTAGGCGAACTCCAACTAACCTCCACTACTGTCAAAAAAATTATTCAAGCCACAGAAGGAGTAGAAATAATAATAAAATTTAATATTAGTGTATACAAAAAACTCATTAAAAAAATTAAAATATACATCTATTCACCGTGTAAAAATTCATCTAACAGATCCTCCATGAACTTCTCACAATTCATACCTACAACACGCTTTCTCAACTAATTTGGACCATCTACATTTTTTATATTAAATCTAAATGACTATGTTTCAAGGTACACCTGATAATAACAAAATTCTTGTAGTAAAATTCAGAACTACAAAAAATTATAACATATACCAATATATTATTGGACCTTGTAATTTTTTTTGTACAGGTATCTTGATAAGATTAATTTACTATTCTAGTATCAATTGAAATGAAAAAATTATAATATATGCTCTGAATACAGATTAAATTAATGATTCTAAATGTAATTTATTTTTGTACAGCTACAGTTATGTCTATCAATCTTAGCAATTTAAAAGAATAAAAGAATTGTTCTGCCCATCATCACTCCATTTACATTAAATACAATCCTCAAAATTACATAAAATACTACGATTACATTCCATTCAGAGAATTTATTACAATGAAAATGGGGAGAAAGAGAAGAAGAAGGTACTTCTTTGACGACATTTTCTCTAAGACACATTGAATTTTTCAAGGACTTGATTTCTGTGAGAGCCTCCCCCGACTCTCTATCTTTTTCTGCAAGTGACGCAACAAACAAATTAGTAAGATGACCATTTTCACAAATTAAATTTTAAAAAACTAATATAAAATATTACTAAAACATTGACAAATTTTTTTAAATCAGATTGAAAATTTAAAATGAGACCATTGTCATAAATAAAGTACTCCATACATTATTCAAAACAAAAATAAAAAAGAGAAAAATACTATTCATAATTTCTTACTTCTTAATTATCATGATAGTCGTCATTTTGCTAATTTTTTTTTTCTCCCTCCAAAATGAATTATAATCTTGTAATAATTTCTGTTTTTGGTGCATAAAAAATTCTATAATTT
>NC_029792.2:25590959-25591563 GCF_000816755.2 Arachis ipaensis
TATCACAGAAAAAATAAAAATGATTTTATCAAATTAAAAATTCAACCGACATTTGCATCGAATTGTGCATGAACCGAATACTGGATAGGAAAAGAAGGAGACAAAATGACCTCGAAGCCTATTGTAGAGGTGAATGAGCTCGAAAAAAGAGAAAATACCTAGCACTTAGTTTTCATATTTTGTCATTTTAGATAAAAGAAACAAAATGTCAGAATAGAAAAAGGTTCAAGTTAATTATTAAAGAGGCAAAGAGCCTCCATCCAACTAACAATTTTTTACTTAAAAATGGTCCGTTACTTTATTTTTTAGAACAACCCTGCTAGGTGAATAATGAGAGATGCGAATAACATGAACAACGGATCACATTTTAGGTCCATTAATAAAGATTATATCTAATTAATTCAAAATTTGATTTTTAAAATTAAAATTAATTTTTTTTAACCTATTATTTACGTTATTAAAAAAAAGTATTGTTACCCTATACTTTTTTCATTAATAAATCTATTTTGCATAAAAACATAAACATATATTGTAAAGAGAAATAAATAAATATCACTTATAAAATATTTTAGTTATGTATCAATTTAATCAATTCATCGGATCA
>NC_029792.2:25592135-25593864 GCF_000816755.2 Arachis ipaensis
ATTTGTCAATTCATTATAAAAAAAAAGTCACCAAAAAAAAAATTCATTTGAAAAAAAAAACAAGCATAGACCCAAAAGACAGTTTTATCAAACACAAAAAAGTCCAAAATAAGACTTAAGTCAATAAATAAGTCAACTGGTTTAGTATTTCATTAAATGGAACAAACTCTATTTTAGCTTTCCCTAAATATTTGATATATGTTTGATCCGAGTAATCTTACATGCATGTTTATCTAGATAGTGAATTTCTATTTTTCATTTTGTAATAATACTTGAGTATACTTTATTTTTATAACTCTTACATATAAATGTTTACTGATGGAGTTGATATAAAGCGTAAAAAGAGGTGTACATCCAAAAAATATCTCTCTACATAAAAGAATAATGGAACTGAAATGAATTAGAATACTGAAAGGATTAAATTGCGAAAACAATTGTATGCTTAGGGAAATCATAATACCAAATAGGATTATTCAGTTACATTCACTAAATCTATTAAACACACTAAAAATAAAGGTAAAATTCACATCCTTGTAAAAGCTATTTTCAAAGATAGCATTTCTAGAAATCATATTCCCAATAAGAATATAACAATTCATATATGATAGATAAGTAATATTTGATTATAAAAATACTATCTACACACAAAAAAATCAATCATCAGATTAGTTATTACATAGGATAAAATACTAAATTAATCTCTTATATTTTGGTGTAATTCTATTTTGGTCTTTAAGGTTTAAAATGTCATATTTGAATTCCAAAAAATTTCATTTAGTTTTAATGTAGTCCCACCATGAGGTTAGAATTAAATAATTAACGGAATGTCCTACATGTCAGCAATACAAGAACAAGGTCGATAATTTGGAGAGTAAGTACAAGCTCTAGAAGCACAAAATCAACTGTGGATGTATCAATATATTTATTTATTATTTTTCTTACAATTTAAATGAAATGTTTTCTATAGAACTAAAGAGAATGATAAATAAATGTATTGATGCATCCACGGTTGATTTTGTGTTTGTACTTGTTCTCTAGATTATCAACATTATTCTTGTACTGCTGTCATATAAGATATTTCGTTCATTATTTAACTTTGACTTCACGGTGGGACTACATTAAAGTTAAATAAAAATTTTTAAGATTCAAATAGGACACTTTAAATCTTAAGGACCAAAATAGGATTACGCCAAAACGTAAAAAACCAATTTAATAATTTACCCTATTATATATTTATGTATAAATATATGTATCGTTTAGTGTTTATTTTATATTTCAACTTGTATTTTATACAAATGATGATGACTGATTTAATAGCTAATTTTTCATGTAAATATAATAAAGTTGATTAATTATTTAAAAATTAGTTTATTTGATATCATATAAATTAACCTGCAAAACCATGCATTCTAGCATAAGTTTCATTTTAAATTTGTTCATTTAGACTGTTTTTTATTTTGAGAATAAGATAAAATAAGACACTGAGAATATGATACAAAAGACAAAGATATAAAAATTAGTATTTTTTGTACTGAATATAAGATAGAATAAATAATAAAAAATTTAATTGATCTTCATATGCATTCTATCATTTTAAATTTGTTCATTTAGACTGTTTTTTATTTTGAGAATAAGATAAAATAAGACACTGAGAATATGATACAAAAGACAAAGATATAAAAATTAGTATTTTTTGTACTGAATATAAGATAGAATAAATAGAATAAAT
>NC_029792.2:25598927-25601200 GCF_000816755.2 Arachis ipaensis
ACGATCTCCATTTAGTAACTGTGTCCTTTCTGTTAAAAAAAAACACAAAATACAGTAATTTCAGTATCTCAAAACACAATATTTTTATCCATATCTTATTTGCCAAATACAATTTTATGTTTACATCTATGTCTCAGCATACTGTTTTTATAAACAAACCCAGGCTTACGTCACAGGATATACGCCATGATAAGCCATGATCTTAAGTTGGAAACTTCTTACATTCATAATACTATTTTATGAACTAAATAATCTTTGTATAAGGAGATTGTTTTTACATGTGAAATAAAAATTCATAAACTAATACAACCAGATCCAGTCAAGCCAAAAGTAAACTAAAGGAAATTAACAAGTGTGGATAAGAAAAATATGAGAAATAATATAAACTAATCAAAGCCCTATGAAGTGTGCAATTATCTTCAATTCAAACCTCAATCCTATCAGCAACAGGTTCCACAAAAAGCCGTGTGGGATTCAAGATACTTACATGTTTCAGGAACAAGGATGGTGAGAATGAGATGAAAATGCCTGATTTTTCATACAAATTCACTCAGAGCAGCAACCAACTTTCTTAACAGCCGAAACATCATCCTTGTTTCCCACACTTATCGTTTGCCCTTGAGGCAATCCTGCAGGATCGTTCCCAGCTTCGAGCGCTTTCCGAGTCATCAAACGATATATTTGTGTCAACACTTGGGTGAATGCATTGTCAACATTCATAGACTCAAGGGCTGAAGTCTCCATGAAAAAGATGTTCTCCCTTTCGGCGAATGCTGTTGCATCTTCGGTAGACACGGCTCGAAGGTGACGCAGGTCTGCTTTATTGCCAACGAGCATTACTATGATGTTGGCATCCGTGTGATCTCTCAACTCCTTCAACCATCTCTCAACATTCTCAAATGTAATATGTCGCGTGACATCATAAACTAGTAAGGCACCAACAGCTCCTCGGTAGTAGGCACTTGTGATTGCGCGATATCTGAAAAAGATTTCAATAATCACACACTTTCATATCCATGAACGGTTATGTTAAAGGACAAGATAATCCAAAGTTACTTTTTTTTTTTTAAGTTAGAGTGAAATTCGAACTCGCAACTTTTAAGTGTGTATGAGAAAACTATGTCATACTCATATGAACTATAGCTTGGTTTAAGGCTGCACACGGATCGGATCGGATCGGATATAGCCTAAAATTCTATCCGATCTGCATTGTACTCATCGGATCGGATATGATATCGGCATTTTTTCAGGCTAGATCCAATCCGATCCGATCCGCGGATCAGATATCGGTATATCCGCATAATCTAAAAAAAATTATTTTAAGATTCTATTTGGCTACTTTTACAAAAAAATATCCATAAAATTTATTTTTCACCTGTTTAAGCCTATTTACTCTTAAAATATTATCAATAAAAATTCTCTTGATAACAAAAAAATAATAAATTCATATCACATTAGGGTTTACTTTCTTAAACTATGCTATTTATATGAGACGTGCGGATATGCGGATTTGCAGATCGAATCCGCGGATATCACTGCTAAATCCGCAATCCGATCCTACTATAGTGCGGATCGGATAATATCCACAAAATTCGGATTGGATGCGAATAATTACCACGGATATGCGGATATTATCCGATCCATATGCAGCCCTAACTTGGTTGGCTACTTTATTTACTTTAACATCTATAATTTTATGTAAGTCACATATATAATTATATATTTATTATATTTAATAAATTAAATTATTTTATTAATTTTTATAATTTTACTAAATTTAGAATTAATTTTTTATATCTTTTTAATTAAAATTTTAAATTATTTTAAATTTTTTAATTAGATCCCTACCATAACAAAAAGATTTGAGTTAACAAAATATTCCATTCTCAAATTAAAAATATTATCAATAATTGCTAAATTTTTAAAAGTGACTCTCTCTTTTTCTATTATGACAAAATAGTCCTCTCTCTCCTATCTCTGGCACTTCTTCCTTACCCAATTAGTCTCTAAAATCAAGATGTTGGCAGTTAATTATTTTGGAGGGCTATTTTGTCCTTCTGAACAGAGAGCGCGCCCCATGTTTAGGAATTCAGCAATTGTTGATCATATTTTCAATTCGGGGATAGAAACTCTAATATTTTTTTTTATGATAGTAGGAATTTAATTAAAAAATTTAAAATTATTTAAAAATAAAATTAAAAGAAAAAATTATAAACATTTAATTATAAATTTAATAAAATTATAAAAATTAATAGACTAATTAAACCGATTTA
>NC_029792.2:25601736-25602499 GCF_000816755.2 Arachis ipaensis
TTTGGAGTTGATTTTTTATTATCTTCCAAAAATTTTTGTTTTGCAACATATATAGCTAAACACCACCCTAAAAATAACAATAATCATAACAATAACACTAAGCAAGGTTTAAAGGAGATCAATGACACCTAGACAAATAAACAGAGGAAGAACATAAAAATGTATAAACATAGTGTAATAAAATTGATGCTAAAATAACATTACCTTATGGAATAACTACTTATTTAAACCCTGTTTACTATACATAGCCTATTAGTATGTATACAAAAGTAAAAATCATAGGAAGAAATTGTTGAAAATTCGATACTTACAAAGAATGCATAACTTGAATGTTTTTTCCGCTGTCAATAAGGTAGAAATTCGATACTTTACAAAATCAAACGATCATGAATTTGGGTAAACGGTCGATTTTGTCCCGAAAGATCAATCGTTATTTAAATTGGTCTTTTAAAGATCTTTTCAATCAAATTCATATTTTAAACATTTTAAATTAATTATTTTAATTATTTCGTCACTTTTATTACTAATGACATCAAAATTTATTAATTTGATATGTTAAGTGATACCACAATATACACCTAATAATTTTAATTGACTATTAACTTGATAAATTTATAAAATTAAATCAAATTAAAACTTAATTGAAGTGAAAACTTGAAGCATTAGATCTCTCCATTTGAGATTTATTTGATTTAATTTTATAAATTTATTATGTTAATAGTTAATTAAGATTACTAAATATATATTATGATATCATTTAATT
>NC_029792.2:25602519-25603535 GCF_000816755.2 Arachis ipaensis
AAATAAGTAAAACTAAAATGACTAATTTAAAAATTTGAAAGATAAATTTAATTAAAAAAATTTTGAAAATTAATTTGAAAAAATGAGTGATATTTCTAACGGAAAAGTATGAGGAGCCAATGGAATATTTATACAATGTGTACAATGGAAGTTTAGTGAGTATTAGAGATATAATAATTAGTGTTACCTTTCCTATCAACTGAAGCTTTTGGGATGAGTGGTATCATAACATAGTATTAGAGCGTTAGATCTAAAAGGTCAATAGTTTAATCCATGGTTATTCTAGATAGTATGAAAATGTTCATTTTATAACTCAATAGCCCATTATACACATTGTACAAATAGTTCATTGTCTCCCTAGCAAGATACTATTTCTAACCCTTTATTCCATGAATTTCAAAGAGCAAATTAATCTGAGTATTCGTACGGCTACTATAGTGAGCATTCAATTCAAATCCAAGCATGAACGAATTGAAAAGAAAGGGAGGAGTACCTTTCTTGGCCAGCAGTGTCCCAAATCTGAGCCTTGAGGACCTTATTATCATCGACGGTGATGGTTCTGGTGGCGAATTCAACGCCGATAGTGGACTTGGATTCGAGGTTGAACTCGTTGCGGGTGAAGCGGGAGAGGAGGTTGGATTTTCCGACGCCAGAGTCACCGATGAGAACCAGCTTGAATAGGTAGTCATAGTCATCGTCCCCTCTATTGTATGACGCCATGTGTGTGTGAGAGAGAGAGAGAGGTGTTTTCGGTGGGGATGAAGAGTGAGTGAATCTAAAAATATTTTAAGGAATGTATTTTGTGTGTTTTGATTTTTGAAGTTGGGGTCTTCGCAAATCACAAATATTCATGTCGTGGTCGTGTGTACTGTCTGTCTGTCTCATCTCTTCTTACTTGTGAAATGTGATGCCACTTTTTTTTGGAGGTTTTTAAAATCGCACGCTTTATTCCTTACTCCTTCGGATATTAAAATACATCAAATAAATTTTAATATTTATTTTTGTTAATTGTTAGA
>NC_029792.2:25603634-25604610 GCF_000816755.2 Arachis ipaensis
ATTGATCTTAATATTTTTTATTTTTTAAAAGTATTATTGATTATTGACAAAAGAATCACAAACAAATATATACTTGACGAAAAATCACCAAATTTTAAAGATAAAAATATCTTATTTTTCTAATCATACTTACAAAAAATCACATCAAAATTCAATCTCTAAAATATTTTTTGAGAATACATATTTAATATTGGATATTTTTGTCATATTTTTAAATTATTTGAGGACATTTTTATCGATAAGAAAATTCAAGTGCATTTTTGTCAGCAACAAAACTATTCGAATGTATTTTTAATGGTTTACCTATAATATAATTTTTTTCGTTAGTTATTAACGGTATATGTTAACACAAATGTTAATTTGCACATATAGTTATTAAGTGTCTATATGTTCGAACTTTGAACTGAACAAATTAGTCTATAAAGTGAAATATAAAACAATCTCTGAGTTTATAAAATCTCAAAACAGTTTTTAAAAAAATTTTAAATTTTAAAATAGTCTTTTTGAATATTTTTTATTTTTTTAAAATAAATTTAAAAAAATATTTTTAAGTTAAAAAAATATATTTTTTTGACATAATTGTTAAATGTAATAGCACAAACAACTTTAATTGCAAGTCTATTATATTACAACAAGTGAATCTCAAAACTTTTTAAAAAATATGAACAGAACACTTGAATTTGTCATAACATTTTTTTTTCAAAGTATTGTATAGTATTAAAAACTTCACATTGCGATTTTATAAATAATTCATATTGACCTTGTGATTAATCAAAACTTATAAATTTGACTTCAAAAATAAGTTGTCTCATATTATACACGAATTTTTAAGTGTTATCTTCCTAAACATTTGCACAAATATTCTCAATTGTTTATATAAAAAACTTTATGATAAATGGGACTTTCTTCATGTTTTTTTTCAAATAACACTAATTTATTTTTTTCATCATTAAATAATGATCATAGAAATAATACT
>NC_029792.2:25604641-25605268 GCF_000816755.2 Arachis ipaensis
AAGAAACTGTTTTAGAATTTTTTAAAATTTTTAGAAATGTTTTGAGATTTTTTAAAATATTCAGAAATTGTTTTGTCTTTCACTTTAAGGATTGATTTGTCCAATTCGTTAATGGTCATTTATATAAGTTAATATTTCACGTCAATAATCATTATTAGTGAATAGAAGGAATTATATTGTCTAATGTAAATAAACACTATTTTCTGTATTTTAAATTTTAAAAAATTAAAGTATTTAATTTTAAAAATCGCAAAAACTAATTTAGGTAATTATTCTTAAAAGAAATATCCAAACTTATTTAGAATAAATATTGTTAGCAAAAAGAATAATTTTCTGGTGTTTATAATTTTTTTTTTAGTATTGAGTTTATAATCTAATTTAAAAAGATTCAAGAGTTGTTGATGAACTTCTCTATTAAAGTCCTTTGTTCACCTCTAATTCAAATAAGGTAAATCTTATGGTACTTTTAATATTAGGTCTAATTTACTAAAAAAAATGAATAATATTTAATAAATTTTAAATATTTTATTTTTTATTTTAAATATTTTATTTTTTGTTTTAAAAAATAAATTAACCAATTTAGATACTACAATAAAAACATCATAAAATTCACATTCAAACAAAATC
>NC_029792.2:25605404-25624268 GCF_000816755.2 Arachis ipaensis
ATATTAGCTAAGAATTAATTTGTTACGAATTTAAGAGTTAATCATTCTACCAAAAGTTAGTTTCCAAATTATTTTATCCTTATTTATATATACGAGTGAGCTAATTATTTAGCTAATTCAAATTGATTTTTACTTGCTCTATTTTATATCTTCTGGTAAATTTCTTCTTATGTTATTTGCAATAATGTTGCTTTGTAAAAAAGTAAAGTATTTTCTTTTACCTTTTTAACTTTTAAGCAACGTCAAGAGATTGAAAATGTTGTGTGAAATTGATATAACATTGTATTTTTATTTTCAATAGTAATAACAAATATCTTCTAGAACTTTCTCGTATTATGTTCAAGATGATGTACAAAATTATTAACTATTATCGTAAAATTTTAAGTATACTCTATATATAGTCTGTAATTATGAGATGAGCTTTTTGATAAAATACTCTGTTCTCTCATCTTTGCACTTTGTTTGGATGGAAGATGGAAAATGAGAGAAAAGAAAATAAAAGAAAAGAAAATAGAAGGAAAGAAAATGAAAAAAAAAAGTTGATTTTTTTTTTATATTGTTTGGATGAAGAGAAAATGGATGGAAAGAAAATAGAAGAAAAATTTTCTTTTGTTTGAACGAAAGGAAAAGTAAGAAGAGAGAATATCATAACCAAGTGAAATTTCATTAATACCCTTCCTTATATTATAAATTATAATATACCAATGTATTTAAATTATTTTTCTAATAAAAAAATTATCCCAATTATATTTATAAAAACTACTCATACTTTACATCATTAATCTCTTTAAGCATATTTAAAAAAAAGTTTCACTAAATTGTATTTACAAAATAAAATATTATTAAAAGTGGGTAGCATTTCTTTCTTACTACGTGCGACAAAAAATCATATACAATTTTTATAAACATATAACAAAACGCCAAAAAAGTAACGACGACCAGGACTCCTAGAGAATACTATTTTATCACCACACAACACTTTTCAAAAGGGTAATTTTTCATGGTCAGAGTCATGGCCTACTTCCAACAAATTCTACATATACAACAAAGACAAATTATAATTCCTGCACGAGCATATACAACAAAGACAAATTAATTCAAAAATCAGAGTTGATCATGATAATCTATTTTATCGATGTCTTTCTATTTAAACAACTAATCAATCTCAAAGTATATATACATAAAGTGATTTTCAACCATGGTTAACATAAATAAAACAAAAAATAATATCTTCTTTAAATACATGAAGATATACCCATAGTATATGACACTCAGAAACACATAATCAATTATTGAAAGTAATAACCTCAAATTAACCAGATAACTACCCTCTTTAACAGCATCGGTAGTAATTTCTAAAACAACTTTCTCATATTGTGCCTCCAAAAAATCATTCATAGGAGACTTACGCTTTATTCCTCTTGACGTTGAAATCCCACCTAATTGATTTGGCTGACTATGAGGAGCACTTGGTGAATCTAAATTAGTAGAAAACGTTGGGGTATCATGTTCTATATTAACATCTATGTCAGAAAATCCAATATTTTCAAACGAGTCATTCAAATCAATGGGACTGTTACTTGAAGAAGTCTCTCTCACGGTAGAATAGCATTTAGGACGTTGTGAAAGTGGCGACTAATTGTCTCTCCTGAATGGTGAAAGAAGAAAGACATGGTTCTAGTTTTCACATTGTGCCCTATAATATGTAGGAATTTAGCTACTTGCTCTTTAATTGTAGATCGAGTTGAATCCTTTACTCTACCAGTTACTCTTAACTTTTGACACAACAATTGAAATGCTTCAGGCTCGTACTTATGACATCTCAACATTTGTGTGCGTCTGTTTTTTCTTTCCAAGTTTTCGTCATTAATTTATCTAGGCCTATATTGTGATAATAATTCCAAAGTACACAATGCATACATCCTAACACATGAAAGAGATGTGACACAAATATGTTGTCTCTTTTCTAACTCAAGAAAAGCCATTTAATTTAAAGAACTTTTGTATAATTTGAATTTCATTATAAAAAGAGGGATGAACTAAAATACTCATGATGACATTCAAAAAAAAATATAAGGTTTCAGCATGTATATGCTATGCTCTATATCCATTAATTTTCTTTAAATTCTATCAAAGATCCGAAAGAGAAGAATGTCCAAATATTTTGTACCTATAGTAATGTTATTTTTTTATTCATATGTTATTAATACAAAAATTTAAAATAAAACAATCATAGCACCATGAAAAAAATGAACATACTTCCACACAAAAGACAAATAACAATAAATGTTTTTAGTATTAAATTTTTAATTTTTAATTATTTACCCTATAATTCATTAATTATTTCATTTGCCTCGTTTCAATTTTAAAAACTTTAAACCTAAAACAAAACTAACAACTCAAGTAATAAATAGCAATTTACAAACAATTTCTAAAAATAAAGGATGATATCGTACTCCCATATAAGTACTCTTAAGTTAGTACCTTCTTTTTGAAGTTCGAACACAAAACTTGAATCTTTAAACTTGAACTTAAAATTGAAAGTGATCTGATTCACAAAAAAAAAAAAATCTTAACAAAACCTAAGCATTCTGTAAACAAATTTTTTCATTTCCAATTCAACCACTCTCACTCTCAGCTAATTCATTTTCTTCCCACTATTTGGTTAAAAGAAGTGACATTTTTTTCCTTGTTATTATTATTTTTTTTGCTCATTCATGATGGGGATTTGGAACTATGTATATTCAATTTTAATCATGTTTTATGCTTTTGGGTCATTAAAAAATTTTTTAATTTATGATTTTTTACCATTTAGAAAGCTTTGAACTTTTGAATAAACTATAGGCATAATATTGATTCAATTAATCACTACACTTGGTTCCAAATAAAGCATGTAATGAAAAAATCAAATCAATTAAAAAGAGGAAAAGAAATAAAAAAGAAAATTAAGAAATCAAACATGCAGAAATCAACAAAGAAAATGGTTCATAATATCATATATATTTATTCAGCTTTTGAATAGAGCAACAATACTCAAACGGGGATTACCAACACACAAACCAACACTAGGCAACAAGCACCCTCTACTGTGGAGTATCCAGATTTCACAGGCTGAACCCTAGCACAAAACCGTGGATTTGAGGAACAACAACAAGAAACCATAAAATCGAACGAAAAATGACTAACCTTTGGCTTGAATTTACAAGGATGAAGAGGAGAAGGAGTTGTCACGATGATGACGAAATTACCGTGGCTTGTGGACAACGACAATGAAGCCGCGGTAGCACTATCGAGCATGACGATGAAGCTGCGGTGGAGAAGAGCAGTCTCTCCAAATTTCAGAGACAGGTAGCTTACATTAGAAAATTTTCTTCAATGTTAACACCATGGATAAATTGGTCATTTTACTTTCATTTTAGAGTTGTCGTTAGTTTTCTTCGCAAGTTTGGAAGGAAAAGTTGGACGTGGATCCCACGCCACTGTTTTCCTTTCCTTCCAATTTCCATTCACATCCAATCAACGGAAAATGAAGTTTTCTATCCATTTTCCTTCGTTGCATTTTCTTTCCTTTTGTTTTCTATTGAACCAATAAACAGTGTGTTAATGTCTTCTTGCTTGCATTTATATTTACTTAAAATAAAAAATTATCAATGCATTATAAAAATAGTTGTTAAAACTAGATTGGATTCACCAGTTCAATCGAGTAACTAATAAATTAGACCCTAAATCAATCCGGTCCAATATTTTGACAATTTAAGAAAAAAAATTAGTCAAAACCAATCTAAATCTAAGTTGGATGACTCCCATCATTGAATACCTTAAATTCGATATCCTCCCTTAAAAAAAAGGCAAGATTTATAAAGGATGCACAAAACTACACTATAGTCCACAACGTACTCTATAAAAGAGGAATCTCTACACCTTTGTTAAAGTGTGTTCCAACCTCATCAACATAAGAGATCCTACAAGAAGTCCATAGCAGCATATGCAAAAATTACCTGGGAGCTAGATCACTAGCTAAGAAGGTCTTACGAGACGACTTCTACTGGCCGACCTTGCAAAAAGAAGCAACCGACTTTGTCAAAATATGCCAGCCTTACCAAAAAATGCTAATTTTCATGTAGTACCACCCGAAGAGCTCATTAGCATTACCTCACCTTGGCCATTCACAAAATGGGATTTGATCTCCTCGGACCATTTCTTTAAGCACCTGAACAAGTAAAATACCTCATAGTCGGGGTGGATTACTTCACTATGTGGATCGAGGCGTAGCCTCTGGCAATCATCACAGCTCAAAGAAGTCAAAAATTCCTCTACAAAAATATTGTTAACCGGTTTGGTGTCCCATACTCCATCACCATAGACAATGATACCCAGTTTACAAGACTTAATATTTAAAAGTCTGGTGGCAAGCCTCAAGATTAAGCATCAGTTCACATCGATAGAGCACCCTCAAGACAACGGACAAGAAGAAGATTACAATATGCAAAGGGTGGATTACAATATGCAAAGTCTTGTGGACATATCGGACAACTCCTCATTCAACAATAGGGGAATTTCCATTCTGACTTGCTTATGGCATAGAAGTCATGTTTCCTATAGAAGTCAACGAAGAAAGTTCAAGGGCTAGATTCTACAATAACGTGGGAAACGTCCGAGCTCAAAAGGAAGAACTCGATCTCCTTCCAGAAATTTGAGAACAAGCTCGGCTAAGGGAGGAGGCATTAAAGCAAAGAACGACAGCAAGATACAACAAGAAGGTCATCAGAAGAAACTTCACCATAAACGATCTTATACTAATCTGAAATGACATCGAAGTACAGAGGTCGAGCGAAAAAAAAGTTGGCTGCAAAGAAAGGATCTTACAAGATCATTGAAGTCTTGGAAAAAAGGTTACCTCAAAGTGTTTGACCTGCAAGGGAAAGAACTCCCAAGGTCGTGGCACACAACCTGAAAAGGTACTATAGCTAGAAGCGAACCTTGTTCCCTGATGTACTCTTTTTTCTGACTTCATAGTTTTTCCTGAAGGGGATTTTAACGAGGCATCTCAACAAGGGCTAGGAGTTAAACATAAAACTCTTAGTAGCAAGAATTACTTGTATCATATCTTATTAATGATAATCTATTCTTCATTCTATTGATTTTTTTACCAAAACGCACTAATTTAAGCTTGAAAAGGCACAAAAATCGTTGCCTGACCTAGACGGTCGGCAAGATGAAGTGACGAGGTCCAAATTAGTGTAAAAAGTTATATAAGCATATCGTAGCCTAACCTCATTAAAACCACTTATGAAAAGTCGGTAAAAGAGGCGAGTCTAAAATGAATCGTAGAAGTAACTTGATAAAACTGACTACCCAAAGACAGTTTCTAAACAAAATTCCCGACTAGGGGACGAACAATCTCAAAATAAAGTTTTTGACCTTCGCTGATCGACACCCCTTAAAAAATCTCATAAAATAACTTTAAAAAATAAAAGTTCAAACAGAGCTATCACAATGAAAAATTCCAACATAATTACTCGATATCGCAAAAACTCATCTAACATGAGCAAAAAGTCAATAACTTAGAAAAATATTCACCAATCCGAAGATGAATGTCATTATTTGTCAACAAAATAAAGAAGAAGCTACGGTATTTCAAAAGTCCCAAAAAGAGGTAAAATCCATCAAGAAAGTGTTCAAAAAGGCATCCAAACTATGCTATTACAAAATAAAAATTGTTTATAGGACTTGCAAGTCGAGCCACCAAATATTCAAATATGAAGTCAAAAGGGAGGAGCCTATTCATCAAGGGTCATGTTGAAAACCTCTTCAGGTTGCACCACTGAAATCAGGATAGCATCTTCAGGCCGGGTCAGAGAGGACAGTAGCTCATCTTCTAGCCGAATCTGGAAGTTTTGAGAAGTTCCCTCAACTCGGGCACCTTACGTCTTTGGGTCCTCAGAAGGGATGTCATCATCTGGGGAAGGGACAATATTCCTGTCTACTACGACCATCTCGGGATCAATCAAAGAGAGGCCGGCCTCAGGAGCAATAACATGGAATTGAGCCTTCAAGTTCTCGGCCATCTCGTCCATGCCTTGAGAGACAGATTCCTCCATATTAGCATACCTCTCCTTCAGTCTGGAGACCTCATCTACCGAATCTAACTTCTCCCCAAAGACCCGAGTACAACTCTTCTCAACCTTTTTTTAGGCCTTCGCCATAACACAGGCAGCTTAAGCTTGCTTCACCCTCTCTTGAAGCTTTACAAGGTTGGTCATCAAATTCTCCCTCTCCTTTTCCCACTCTTGCTTATCCTCCCGCAACGATGCTACCTCGGGCTTCTGATCAGTCAAAATCCACTGAGTGATACCAAGGGGAGTCTCCTCAAGCTCTTTTAACAAAGTAGAACAAATCCCAACAGTCCTAATTCCTCCCCGAGCCAATACTTGAAGGTGAATTTTTATGGAAACATCATCCATGCTAATAAATCTATGAGAAAGGATGTGTTTCCACAAAAAGCCACGACATCAAATCCTTGTGAGTATACTCCAATGGACTCTTTTTCAGAAGTCTTGCGCTTTTTGGGGTTTGGCTCAGAGAAGGGGGACTAGTTTGAACAGGAGGAGAAGGAGCAGGGTCAGAGATCACCTTGGCTGAGGAAAAGGGACCCGAGTCCGACCTAGGGGAAAAAGAGAGCTCGTGTTGACTTTTTGGCCTTTTTTAACTGGATAACTCGAGCAGCAACATTATTTTTTGCCTGACTAAGTTTTTAGAGCTCTTGTCCCACTAGTCATCCTAGCTGCAAAAACAAGACAACAAAGTTGGGTTTAGTAAGCATAGTCAAAGACAACAAGATAATGTTCTTAAAATACAAATAAATGCTACCTAGCTCGGTCCGAACCTAGCTCGGCTTCCCTATTAAAAACTTCTTGGTATTAAGATTAAGAGCTCAGCGCCAACATTCCTGAAAAAGGTCAACCATACACCCCTCTACCTCGTCTAAGTCATCAAGGCTATATTTTACAAGAGAAGGGACCGCCTCCCAGTATAGAGAAAAAAGGGGTTCATCTCTCTCGTTCAAGAAAAAAGGTCGGACACCTAGTGCACGAAAATGAAACTCGCATAATTGAACCGGCAAGTGCACCGGGTCGTCCAAGTAATACCTCAGGTGAGTGAATGTCGATTCCACGAGAATTGTTGGATTCAGCAAGCTATGGTTATCTTGCAGATCTTAGTCAGGCAAATAGAAAAGATAATGGTTGTTGTAGGCGCATAAAATAGAATAATAAAGAAAGCAATTAAGAATTGATGTAAAAACAATAGTAAGCAATCAGTTAAGGCCTCGGAGATGCTTGTTCTTCCAGATCAATACTTCTTACTGACTACTTTAACAATGAGTGATTCATTCAATGGCAAGGCTGTAAGTGATTAAGCTAGGGCTAGTGGTCATTAATCTCCTCTAATCCAAACCAAACGTCCGAACAGGTCAGTCAATCTGGACGAGGGTGAAGCTCACGCAATTCAATCTCTGATGATCCTACTCAAAACGCCATAGACAAGGTCGGATCTTCCAGATCGAAGAATGAAGCTCTAGTATTCTAGCCTTGACGCCACAGGGACCTCAATTACCTATGACTAACGAGATTTCATGTCACATATCCGAATTAGCTCAAATAACTTGTTGGAACTTGTGATGTACTCTCAAGTTGTAGCTCAATACTATCCGGGTCAGGACTCATAAAGAACTCATGTAGAATAAGAGGTCATACTCTCGTTCCAACCCAGATTCATAAAGATGAAGAATGACAATACATCATAGAATGGAATCAAACATGTATTAAAGTAGAAAAGTAATGATATTAATCCATAGGAATGAGCAGAGCTCCTATCCTTAACCTAGGAGGTTTAGCCGCTCATATTTTACAGAAATAAAGTGATAAGTTTTGAGAGGCTGAAGATCCTAAACACGGGTGATTTTCGTGTATATATACTAATATAATAATTAAAAATTACAAAAATGAAATAAAATAAGCAGAAAGGTGCGAAAAATCCACTTCTGGGCCCACTTGGTGAGTGTTTGGGCTGAGCTGGCGTCCAACTTGGTTGAGTGGGCGTTGAATGCCCACTAGGAGGTGTCCACGCTGCCTTGATGCTCCCTTGGTGGCATTGAACGCCAGTTTTGGACGTTCAACGCTGGCCTTAGTCTTTTTGGGGCGTTGAACGCCAGAAAGGGGTAAGTTGGATGTTCAACACCCTCAATAGATCGGATTTTGAAAAAAATAATTCTTGAAATCGTGAAAAGAATCATCAAAAATGGAAAAAAACCTTCCTATTTTGAACATCTCGGAAGGATATTTAACCCTGTTTCTTGGAGCTAAATGGCTTAGTAAGTTGAAAGAGATTAAAGAACACTTTAGAAGATACAAGTAGTTCAAGCTCTTGGTAAATCAATTGGTAAATTTTCAGAAATCCTCAAGAATTATGATGGAGTTAAGAGGGGGCAACATTACAAAGCTAAAGAATCTCAGACAGTCAAAAAAAGGGAGACTCACCCCCACCAGCCTACTAAAAAAGCATTCATATATGTAGAAAAAAATGATGCTTCGACTTGTCAAGTCGGGGAAAACAGATCCTCTCCTCGGGATGAACAACTAACATCTTGTATTTATTCTCATCCTCCTAACCTCTACACAACCTATGTTGCCTACGAAAAGAACTGTAATATCTACCTAGTCTAGGTCAGACAGAATTTTAGAAGACATGTTGAGTATTATTGAACGAGACATAAAGCTACACTTACAACAACAAAAAGAAAATGATCACAAGAAGTCGAAAAATCGGGGATAGCAACATAAGCATTCAAACAAATTCGCAAGAGATCGTATCGTCTTCAACAACGTAAAAAGAACTCCAAAGTTCTTAAACCCTCTCAAAAAACAACCAAGCATACAGCACTACAACCAGATTGAAATGACACCGTTATCAAAAGCGAAAAACGGCACCATTTGGGGGCACAAAGCAACGCCCCACATTTAACACAAATTCACAGCAAAGAAATAAAATTCTTTGAGAAAAGAAAAAGAATGCAGAATCACCACATGACCATTGCCATCTCTTCACACAAATGTCGAAAACAATGGTGGCAGAAGCACATTATCCAGTAAACATACAAGGGTGTACAAAACGAAATAAAAGAGGCAAGGCCAACCTTAATTGAACGAGAATCGAAGGAACACACGAAGCAGCAAAACACACAAACATTCCAAACTTCTTAAGAAACCTCAAGCGAAGATCGAAAGTAGAATTTCAAGATGAAAAAAATCTTGAGAGAATGATTGCGATGAAGAAGACAAAAGGCTTTGAGAGAGAAATGAAAGTACAAACAGTGTAGAAGAAGGAAAAATGAAGAGAAAATGGGTGGAATATTTATAAGACCGAAGGAGCAAAATAGTAAATCCACCCCTTTATTAATGGCGTGCACGGTTACCAAAGTAACCGCAGAGAAACATGTGAAATAATTATGAAAAGACATGTCGCTTCAGATTTATCAAAATACGTCGAGTACCCGACCTAGCTCCCATAAAGATGGGGTTAACCGACATGTCTAGCCGGCATCACAGAAAGAAGGGATCTACACGTATATGCTTGACTCCGACCTAATAAAACTCGGTCTCAAGCAGGGACACCATTCATACCTTGACCCATAATATAGTCAGGCCCAAAACAAATAAAGTCCAATCAAGAAATATTACCCAATCAACACCTAACCGACCTCATAGAGGTCAGACTCGACAATATTAACTCTACCTTACTTATCTAAATAAGTAAGTAACTCCTAAGATATCTCCTATCCATCTAGAAGGGAGATCTCAACAACTTCCTTGATAAGACAAAATGACAACCCACCACAAAAGATGGAACCACTCTAAAAAGTGGTTATTGACTCTACATCTACATCTATAAATACTCTTACACTCTCAGTTATACTCAAAACCCAATCTACAAAAAACCTGCCTAAAACCCTTACTGACTTAAGTATCGGAGTCCCTTACAGATACCACCCCACCTCTTCAAGAGGAACTCAGACGGCAGCACCTCGGTACCATCAGAAGTTGGACGTTGCCCAAAAGGAGTCCGGACCTCACATTCAGGCCCAAAAGCAACCCAGTTTTAGGTAACCCTCAAAACAATAGATTTCTCCAGTATTTTTTAAGCTAATTTTTAAATATCGACAGTATAAAACGATTACCACAATACCATCTAATAAGAATTATAATAAGGTGAATTCTATCTAACTTTCTCTAAATAAAGGGTAAATTATCCTTTGTCCTGAAATTAGTTAGCTTATCATGGTTAACTTCAATTACTCAACTCAATTCAACCGGACCATCAAAATCTCACTAAGCTTGAAGAGAATGTACCACAGCACAGATGCAAAAACAACCTACAAACCTTATGACCATAACACACATAGTGATGGGCAAACAATTAGAGTACCATGAATCGCGTGGTGACTTCACTCAATCACATTGTTCTTGGTTGCAAATTCGTCTGCTCTTCAGTTAACAAAAAATTTTAATTTACTTTCTAATTCACTTTCATTTAATGTATCCTATTATCTGATGATGCATCGTATTTTGCAAGCTGGTCTTGCCAAACTCGTTGGACTTGCTAGAGAGGCTAATGTTCGGACATTAATATATAAATCTTGCTGGATTTGCATTTTATTTTCATTTCGATTTCGGTTTCATTTTATTTATGTTCTTTTGGTGCTTTGAACACAAGGGTGAAGAGCAAAAGAAACTAGATATGCTTTTTAGTAAAGTCTTTATCAAGATGATAAGCTAACAAATTTCGTCCAATAGCAATAATCATGACATATCACAAAAAATAACTTACTTTTTATTTTAGAGAAAGTTTAATAATTGCAGCATTGAATAATGACGTGAAGATTTGTAATGTTGACAATCTCTCCGAGCTTCGTTAAAACAACATAAAATTGTTTGATCTTATCAATACATGAAAATTATTCACATTTTGTAAACTTGTTATTGTGAAATTAAACTTCAAAGGAAAAAGAATACACTAAATGAAATAAATATAATTACAAACCACTAAAATAAATTTACACATTCATAAGAAATAAGCAATTTAAAAGTGTTCCCTGAAAAAATGCATTACTTCCTGTGTTTTGTGACTTTTGTCCTCACTGTCCCGTTTATAAATCGTTATCTTTTTTCAAATGAGGTTGACAAATCTGCCAGCCAAGACCATTTGACCCATGCCAGCGATGGTTTATCAGGTTGAGACCATCATAGCAAACATAACAAAGAAAACCATAATAATAATTACACAGAATCACTACATGCAACAAACAAATCATGTTATAATTTCAGTTTATTTTGAAATTGCTGATAAAATTCAAATGAATTTTGCCTGTGCTCACCCAAAATCAACAATAAGTCCTTATTATTTTCATTTTCTAATACAAAATAAGCCTTTAAAACATAGTGGAAATCTTGCCCATACATATAGGATGCGCATGCTGCTTTGTATGTGAGTAGCTGCAAATCACCTGCACCATGTAAAAATTTGCAAAAACAAATTAACATGCCTGAAATAAAGCAACAGTGCATGATTATGCATTTATGTTGCAACATGCTTAGAGAAGTTGATATGCATGTTAAAAATAGTACACAAAAGTTAGGGATTTAATTTTTAAGTACTTTTACGGTAAAAATATTTCACACACATTCAATTTCGTGTGGTCACGTCAGCAAAAGTAATTGACTTAAAGCACAAGTTATGTCAAAAATCATCTCAATATAAGCATCAAATTGGATAACAGTAAATCATTAAACACTTTTACATTGTAACTCATATCAAAACTCATAGTATGATAAATTGATGATGACAGTAATTAAAATCAAAGTCTAACCTTCAAACCACACGTTATGTCAAAAATCATATAAGCATCTAATTGAATAAAAATAAATTATTAAACACTTTACACTGTAAGTCATATCAGATTAAACTAAGTACGATAAATTGATAATGATCGTAACGAAAATCGAAGTCTAACCTTCAACATCTGAATTAAGCTGTCTATGGCTGAAATGTGTTAGTAGCCAGCTCCTACAGCGAAACCTCCAAGACATTCCGGACATTTCCTGTGTAAACACTTTTGGGGTTTTTCTAAAGGAATAATGTTGCCTATCTCCATCTTCATTAGTATCGTTTGCAGATATACAATCTTCTTCGTAGTAAGAGAGTTTAAAGAAACATGAAGATAACATCCTCCACGTACTGTATTCTGCACTAGTAGCATCTAAATGTAAAACAATCATTTCGAACAAAGATTCAAGGCTATAGTCACCTGCAAAATATCAGAAGAAATCGGTTAATGACAAAAGCTGAATCTTGAGCAAATACAGGATCGCTTTCTTTATAGCATAGAACAATGAAGTTATCATATAAAAATGTTTCTGTATTCGCAACAACTAGCTGTAAGGTGCAAGATCCAGTCAAACGACGTGCTATTTGTATTTGAAGATGCTAATACAGGAATAGAGAATATAACAACAGAGGCAAGATAAATTTAACATGGAATTCTTGCATAATTTTGGGTGAAGTTACATCTCTAAATCTTCAAATATAAAATATGTGACTTTAAATGGCAGTACCGTTTTGGTACATTCTGATAAGTTTTGCTAAGGGATAACTTTCTTGTGGATCCTTCTTTAGCATATCCTCAAAACATGTGACAATCAAGTCAGAGTTGTTTCGATCAGAACACTCCAAGAACGCAGCCCTCAATCTGCAAACGTTCGCATCAGTAACTTTCTAAGGAAAAAAACATTATTAGTAGAACCTGCTTATCTCAAAAATTGCTGATTCAATGAGAATATAATGTGCACCTTACAGGGAGCACAGATGGTGAATTAGTACACTCCTTCTCAATCAAAATTAGGGCTTCTTCAACACGACCTCCAATCAACAACAGCTAGAAATGAAAAAATAAAAATAAAAAAGGTGGAACAGTATCTCAAATGTTACTACATGCAGAAAGCGTCATAGGGATTAATTTAATATGTTAAAAGAAGACGTACATGAGCAAGTATAAAGAAAACTTGTCGTGATATTGCTGAACATAGTTAGTTGCTTGTGTGCTAGTTAAGGATATGATTTAAAAAAACCTAAACAACTGTTATTTCGAGTTCAAATAGAATCATCAATCTCCTCTTCCCTCACACTAAGTTTTGACAACTAAGCACAGTTACACAACCCTTCAACCATGCGTTGCATGCCTAACTCTCACAATCCTCAGTTACAGTTATCCCCCTGAACCTAATCGAATATATAACAATATTCAAAAAGAGGAGAATTGGACTTGACATAGTTTCAATAGAAAGGGAAAATTGACAAAAGTGTGTAGCTAGTAGTGGAGTCTGTTAGCATATTCTAGAAGATTTAATAAGGCTGGAGGGTATTGTATACAGATTTTATACTGGATTCCAAATTGGGATCTCGGTTTTAAATCAATAAAGAGAATAAAGAGAATATTCAGCATTTCTACCATCCACTCATACCAGTTCTTGCATACAATCCTTCAAAATTTGAAATACTAGTTTTCTAATCAGGTTTTATATTCACACAAAATCCTATATATAGTTAGTTTTCACCTGATAAGTTTTTATTTGAAAATATTTGAAATTTGGAAAATAACTTACTGGACAGTTTATCGATATGAACTATTTCAGAACATAAGTTAAGATAGTAAATTAATTTATAAATAAATTGTTCACAGACAATTTTTTTCCAAATTGATTTATGATAGGATATTACGATGTTTGATTGATCCATATAGTTGACACTTGACACCACCTAGTGAAACAAGACCAAACTATTTTCTTGGAATGTGGCAACACACAATAAGATAGGATGGAAACCAATAATATTAGGTTACAAAATTAATTACTTCAACAATTTTGATCCTGATATAATTGATAAAACAACTCCATGGACAGAAACAAGATAAAGCTAAGCAATTGAAATTTATTTTGAAATGTGTGTTCCATACTTGTATCAATGGAAGTAATGCTGCTGTTACTGAAGGTGCTGAGTCGAGAGCAAGTTGTAAATATTTCACAGCCTTTTTATACTGGTCATTTTGCTGATTTGAGTGCACATACATGAACTCCTCAAAACTATTATCATCAGGAAAATTCAAGGGAAACAACCACAAATCAAGTTGCCCTGAGTAAATGCATAATAATAATAATGAAAAAAAAAGTTAGGATGACCTCGAGTAATTACTCTCTAAATCAAGAATGATGGATAATATTTAATTATTCAGATGTCAAGACTAAAAAGAGATTGTCACAAAAGATCATGTGCAAAATAAGCATTGACAATCTAGTCTTGTAATGGTTATGAAAATACCTTCGATATGAAGATATGAGCAAAAGCAATATCTCCGGTATGAAACAAAAATGAAGGTAGGAAAATCAATGCTTAACAATAAGCAAGCATGTGCATTCTAACAGGTACAGGTGTTTGTATCCACAAGAAATATTTTTTACAGTCATTATTCATCTGTAAATAAAACAGATGTAATAAAGAAATAAATTCCTCTATTTACCAACTTACAAATAAGAGTTGTACAACCAAGTAGGCAAATATGAGAAGCTGCACTAATGAAATAAAACCTCATATTTTATTTACCGATTTAAAAAGTTTATCATCTAATGCATATGGAGGCATTTAAACAACCGGATTTAGGACAATGGTTAGCAATTGTGAATGATCCAGCAAATAAATGTATTCAAACAAAAGAATAGCCAAAAGAAATTGGAATAACAACAGAAGGAAAAAGAAAAATGAGAAAACAAATATTGAAAAACTTACTAATAACATTTAAGGTATCTTGTGTAAGGCCTTCATGGTTGGAAAAGGAGTCTCTACTTCCTTCATTTTCTTCGGACTTAGAGCGAAAACCTTCTTCTGGCTGTAAGTTCTGATGCGATGCTTTTCTTCTATGATCAACATCAATCTCCATAGACTCTCCCACGTCATTGTTGAACCCAACATCCCTAGATATATGCTTATCCTTCAAAACAGAGGTGTCTGATTCACAATGGCTTTGGGAG
This sequence comes from Arachis ipaensis, assembly GCF_000816755.2. Lineage (NCBI taxonomy): Eukaryota > Viridiplantae > Streptophyta > Magnoliopsida > Fabales > Fabaceae > Arachis > Arachis ipaensis. The sequence continues at coordinate 25,620,539 of NC_029792.2, forward strand.
TTTGCCAGAAAGGATTCAACTGTATTATGCCACTCTGACTGTCCAACTTCATTGCTGATGGAAGGCCCCTCCATACGTGAGTAATCTTGCAAGTCAGCCTGGTCTGAATCTTTCCACTGAAATTCTTCGGGGATAGAAGAATACCACATCGTATAGAATGTCAAGCCCATAATTATCTTTGACACAGGATCAAGATCAACTTTTTCTTGCTCAAGGCTATAGGAGAAATGAAAACAACAATTAAAAAAAAAGATGAATAAAAACAAAAAAGAGAAAGAGAATAAGTGGAAGAAACAAATTAGAGCAACAACTCCTTACTAACACAAGTCTTTCTCAAACCTAGTGATGGACTTTAAAAGTGAAAATGATCATTAATGAAGGGGCAAAATGTATTGTCAATGAAAACAAGCGTTAACTAATATGTCAAGGGACCAAATCAAAAGTCAGATTTGAGCCACGTTCAATTTCTTTGAGAGAAGCTTATTCATGTAGAAGCTTAACTATAACAGTAGGGTTCTACTTTGTTCACAAATTGATAGAAGCTTAACAATACAGTAGGGTTTTCCATTATACAAATATTGACTGTAGATGATAAAGAAAATAATTTGGATTAAGAATGTCAGAATATTGCAATGGTTAGGTTCCTTCTGCACATCTAATCTGTAAATTTCTTGTGAGGTGATAACTTTAATAGCACTGAATCTCTCTTAGGTAGCAGACAATTTCCAGTATCTTTAGGGTGGTGAAGTGAGATAATCCAACTCCATGTTTACAGGGAGTGTCACAAATCTTAATTTGGCACAAGAGTTGCATCACTCAGTCACCGTAGAATATTATCATTGAGATAACCCATCCACATGTTTACAGGAAGTGACAAATCTCAACTTAGAACACGAGTTGCATCACTCAATCACCTGGAATATTATCAGTAAGCTTACTGTCATTCTTTTTATGATAAAATCTTGTCCAATCTAAATGCAAGTGTTTTATATTTTACCACACTGCTCTAACAGGTCAGAAAACTTTTATCCCAAACACAGAATCCTATTATAGCTTGTAATTAGGCACCATAGTCAGCAATTAAAAATTATGTGACTTGTTCAAAAATGTATGGAGGATTAGAATCGTAATGCTAATCAATAACATATCAACCATCCTGAGCAACATAAATTTCATATAATAATATGCAAGGCCCTAAAAATATGGGAGTAGCCTGCGGGTCAGAAGAGTGTTCATTTGGAATAATCCGTTGGGGCACCCTCCCTTTTAATTCGGAATAGGTAGTCCTTCTTGTCCTACTGAACCGTAGCCCCTACTTGCTCAACCAACCTGCCAACACCGGCCTTCAACCATTAGCTTTTCCGTTTGCCTGATCCCTTGCCTTATAGGTTCATTGAACTAGTTTCCTTCCCAAGGATCACTGGCCTTAGAGGTTCACTCAGATAGACTGAACACTCACCCAATTTTCATGAATAAAGAACTTATTAAGGGAAAGACGAGGTAAGAACATGCTATTGGAGACACTGCAACATAGGTTGGTGGAGTCAAGTGATTGAGTTGAGGGCAGTGGTAGGCGGGAAATCTCTGTCGTATGCGGTGCATTCCTCCTGGCTGGTGAAAAGGCCAGTTCAACTAGACCTGTAATCAAAGGCTTCCAAGACCTTACCACTGGAGTTTATGAGTGCAGCAAGGAAAGAAGCCTATCGGAGTCACATATGATTACGGTTGCGGAAACCGGAAAAATCCGTTACATTTTAAGACAAATAAGTTGATCAGCTTATCTAGCAACGACTTGTTATGAAACACTCCATTCTTGGTCAATGGGATCACAATTTCAAGATATTTCTTATAAAAGCCAAGGGATTAGCATTAAAATTCAATAATGCATACCTTATGACAAGCTGATATGCATCCCCAGTATTGCCATGCACAAGACAGAATAAGATGAACTCCACATGAACTCTATATCTGCTCTGCAGCACAAGTGAAATTGTATAACACACTGAAGCCTTAATCGTTATGATGACAACATGAATTCATTAACAATCTCTGAAATTGAAAAATATACTTTATTTACAAACCAGAATGGAAGTGAACTCTTTATTTCTTTTCTTTTTGTTTACTTAAGTGGAGCATTTTGATGAAACAGTTTGCACTAGATAAAGTAGTTTTACCCATCAAAGAGTTGCAACATAACAAAAATGCGAACAAGCACATAATTAGAACCCTGGTTGCTTTCACCTAGATTGCATGTGCAATACATTGAAAAGGGAAAAATCACTGCCACAATCAGAAAGAAACTGAAAGAATGGTTGAAAATGCAGCATTAGCACTAAACTAAAAGAACTCTGCTTGGAAAAAACAAGTATTTGTGAGACTGAGATGGTAAGGCTAAAGAGATGAAAAGTGAAAAAGGCTGAACACATTAACGGATTGATCCTTAAAGGTTAGGTACTTGGTGATCTAAATCTATATAACCTTTTTTAGGACAGACACACCTCAGTTCAAATTATTCATACAATCTCACAAGTCATGGCAGTTTCAGTTACAAGTTTTGGCATTCCTTGTCTGGGTGTGTGAGCACGCACATGCTTTAACATGTTATTGCCATGAGTAATAACTGTTATAAAGCAGGGGGGAGTTTCTAAAACTTACTTCTATTGGCCAACTCTTCATTGATCCAATATTCTTCGACCAAATATCAAAGAGGTTCTTCATCCTTGTTGGATTAATATGATAGTTTTCCACGTGCTTAAGAAGCTCCAATAAAGCCTACATATTAACCAGAATACACTGTCGTGTTAAGACACTTACTCAGGACATTAGTGATAGAAGATATTAAAGCAGAAAAGTTTTGAAGTCTTATAAGGATACCATTTTGTCACTGAAAAGATTTTAATTTCAACAAAATAGCCCATAAATGAAGAAAGACATCCGTGGCCCCCCAAAGACATTGGTGAAGTTTGTGAAACATTTGTGATCTTTTGGGTTCCATGTTAGTTAAGTTTGTCAACTTTTGTGATCTTTGAGGTCCACGAGTGCCTTTCTTTCATTCGGGTAGTATTTTGTCAAAACTAGAATCTTTCTGGTACCAAAATGGTGCTACTCATTTTGAAATAAAACTAAGACTAAGACAGCTCACAAGCTCAATGAAATCAACACTAAAATCTTGTTAATTAGAATTCTGTTAGTGCCACAGATTTGATGTTAGAAATAGCCAAGAATTTCTACGGCCAAAGTTACACATAACTACTGGTTGAACTTTACTTATCTATAGAGAAAGAAGCGATAGGCTAGGAACAGCCCTAAATCTCCAATATCAACATCATAGTCAGAAAACACATCAGTGCATCACTAAAGAAATTACTGTCTTTTACTCTCTTAAGCCCCAGCTAATTGTCCTTGTCTAAATTATATATCATATTATAACTCTAGTTTATGTTTGCACAGTTCCAGCTTTTGAGAGAGAGAGGGGGAATCATAACATCCTTTAGCCTGTTGACTTAGATATCTAGGATTGGGGTTTAAAAAAACAACACGCGCACACACACAAAACTATGACTAATGATCAGAACCAAGTTAACTTTTGCAGTTTGGACACACTACTAGAAAATATTCAAATGCAATAGTTCTATTGGCCTTCCCCAGATGCCAGAAACTACTATCAAAGAATGTCTGCTGACAGATATAAGAAAAGCTACTTCTTTGACGACAAAGGCGATTCATATCC
>NC_029792.2:25624295-25625021 GCF_000816755.2 Arachis ipaensis
GATGCAATAATCAGGATAACTACATATGCAAACATCTAAACATTAAAATAAAAAAAGTAATGTTGACTAAGAAAACTCCACATAACACACCTCAATCCCAATGTCATTTACTTATTTATTTTTTTTTACAAAAAGAGGCAAAAATGCAGGACACAAATAACAAATGTGAAACCGAGAGACCAAAGTGTTACCGAGAACTTGAGGCAATTCCTGAATGGAGACTTGTCGTTCATTGTTCCCTTTAAGTAAGCACTGAGAACACCACTGGCAGTGGCCCAGTCATGTTCCTTGACAAGCTTCCTCAGCAGGTACCGCAACCTTGTGCAGTAATCCAACCTCAGAGGTTTGGAACCAAGTCTCAGAACATAAGAAGGGTTAGTCAAAGACAAGAGGATCCTCTTGGCAAGTTTTTGGCGTGCCACCTTGGGGCTATCATCATCAAGCATGTAGTCTCTCCTCTTCCGGTCCTTGGAGTTGCTGATAGTGCCATTATTATTGTTGTTGGCTTCTTCGTTGTTGCCTTCATCGAATAAAACATTGCCATCCATTGCTAACAGAATAATGTGTTAGGCATGAGATGGAGTAACGTGTGCACAAATCAATACTGTAGTGTGCTGATAAAGAAGAAATCAAAACAAGAGTGAACAAGTACACATTTAAAATAATAATAATAATAATAATAATAATAATAATAATAATAATAATTTATTTTTAAAAAAGAACTAA
>NC_029792.2:25630023-25634726 GCF_000816755.2 Arachis ipaensis
ACGGTTCAGTTGAAGCTATGAACAACTGGCAAGGATTAAGGTCAGGTTGTAGGGTAAATAGTAATGTTGAGTAAATAGCAATGAAATTTATAGGAATACCATTTTAATCCCCCCAAAAAAAGTTATTGTCTTTTATGTAGAAAGTGAGATTGGTTTTGATAAAAGGAAGAAGAGAATATGAGCAAAGAGAAGGGAGGAAACGGGAGCACAACTTCACCAATGGCTACCATCGCCGCCAACATCTATGGATTTGTCTATTTCATCTGAGCCACAACTGGACATGAGATTGCTGTCTTTCGTCGTTGGTGTGTACTGAAAGATCAACGTGAACGAACCATGGTGGTGGCAAGTCTTCATGGAGCCATCATTCCTCTCTCCCATCTCCCTCTCCTCCCTCTGTGTCGGAAGACCTCATTCATTCTCATTATCAAATTCTCTACCCCCAAGTTATTAGTGATGTATGTGTAACTTAACTAAAAACAGAGCACACATGCCCTTTGATATATATTATATATATATATATGTATATTACCTGGTTTGGGCAAGCAAAAATAAAATAGAACAAGCCCACCGCAATAGTCCAAAACAACAATGCAAAGTTGCCTTTTTTCCCTTTATCTATTTGTTTATTTTTCAGTAACCATGAATGGCAAACCTAACTTCAAAGATCATGTTAGAAACTTTAACAAGGATAACTCAGAAAAAATGTAATAATATCCAGAGCCGACAACATTACTAGCTAAAGGCTTAAAGAAATGCTAAGGATTAGCTTAAGGAACTAACATGTGTCTATGACAGAGAAGGGAGCTCCATATGAACCAATTATTACAGTTTCAACTACAGCAAATTCAGTGCACGCACACACATTATTAGAAATTATATAATTTAACTAACAATCTGTCTGCAGAATCAACTTTGAATATGCCTTACTATTTCATTTGGCTGTCTTTTCTCTGCAATTATCAATCTTTATTTTTTTTTTCTGCACAAAACCAGATGTTAACTCATCAGGTTCATCAAGATATAAACTCCAACGTTTATGTCAATAATGAAAAAGGCATGAAAACCTCAAGCTCATCCATAGGAAGTCAAGGTTTATAAAATAAAAATTCCAGATTCTATGGTTTGAATTAATCTAAAACATTGAATTCCGCCATGTTCCCTAATCCATGCTTTCATGTGCCTGTAATTAATCTACAACGGCTGCTGTGAACAATTTCAACTCTCACGTTATTTTTTGTCAGAAAATTCAACTCACATTAATTCCATGTTCCCTAATCCATGCTTTCATGTGCCCTTAATTACTCTAGTTCAAGTTTTGGTTTGGATTCGTAGTAGCAGTAGGTAGTCTTAGTCATTGCAATTTATCTTTGAACAAGTCCTTTGAGAGTTAATGAATTGAATCACAAACAAGCAGTTGTAAGTGAATTGTATTTGACTATAAAATGACTAAATGAGTTATATTTTGATGCATTAAAGTTGAAGAATGCGGCTGATAGTCAAAATAAAGGATGTGATGCAGTGAATATAGTGGGGAAGAATGCCATTACATTCAGATGCAATAACAATCAGCAACATCAGATCACATAACAATAGAAAACCAAGGATCGGTAGTGTGCCTATATAAAGGATGTAAAGTTCAGCAACTCCCATAATTCTCTCTTTCTTCTCAATATACCAGTTATCTGAAATTCTTTCATTACATGTTTCCACTTGAAGGGAAGAAGGGTGCAAAAAAATGTATAACTTTCTACTTGGTCACTAACATTACCAATAACAAGGATATAACATTTTTTCAAGCATGCAAAATTTTCCCATAAAAGGAGAGTCCTTCAAGCTGAAAAAGAAGAAACTTTTTTTTAACAAAATAATGCAAATGGTGTGATCTTTGTTGGAAGAGTATCTGAGAAATTCAAATAGTTTTTCTTTGTATCATTGCTAGAAAATCAAGCGAGAATTTGGTATTGAATCAAATGCAAAATTGCAAATCAAGGTTCAGAAGCAAAAATGACAGATCTATAGTTGAATTCATGAAAACACTAGATCACATAACAATAGCAAGTCAAGGGTCAAACTGATCCATCCATATTCCTCTTTTGTATTATGTATGTCAATTGTATTGTCCAGACAGGAGAAAGATGTTATAAGACTTGACAATTTTCTTCAAATATCGACAATTCTAAATTCTAATTAAGGTCCAAATTTAGTACAACAGCTGATCAAAAGAAAGCAAGCAAATTCAAGGTGAATAACCTGTAGAGATGCAGCAAATCCTTTAACACAGTGCACATATTATGACTACGAGTTGTCAGGCATTTGAAATATTGTATGTCCAAAATCCAAAAAGTAACAAGATAAATCAAGCACTTCAAACAATTACATGCAAGGCACTTAGAAGATGTATTGGTGAACCTAAATGGCAAGCAAAACAGAAGCAAACTAAGGGACATCTCTTTCCATTTGTCCTTAATTAAATTCAAATAACAAGCAGAACAAGCAAATTAGGGCTCCAGAATGTTAATTAGTTCATTCTTTCATAAAGTAACAAGGTTTAATCATACACAAGCAAATCAAGGCCCTATTTGGGCATAACATATCACAAATATTAAAGAGCTCCCACTGAATTTAATCAATCTTAATCACTGTATTTTCACCTCATAAAGTGGCAAAGCCATAACTAAACTAATAAAATAGAAACTTGAAAATTGAACTAATCGTATTCTTGACAGATCAAGTCACATATTCAATAATCCATTAATCAGAAATCCAAGATATCGATAGAGGAACACAAAGCTAGAAGAGAGGAGAACAGTGAAGAAATCTGACCAGTGGCCAGAGAGAGTACAGAGGAAGAGACCGAGACTAGATGAGCAGAAAGCACAACAGCGGCAGAGAGAGGCACATAACACCAGAAGTGAGCAGATGGACGACGAGGTCACAGGTTGCAGCCTCGCTGGAGAGACATTACATAGCTACGGTGACGGTGGAGTGAGAACACATAGCAGCATCCGCAGTGATGATGCTGGAGAAAGAAGTGGTTGCCGTTCAGGTGTTTGACTAGTTGTCGGAACCGATCCGATGATCGAACCAGTCAAACTACAGGATCATTCGGTTTCTAATTCAACTGGTGAGTAACTGGTTAAACCGATTGACTCGGTCTTATTTAAATAAAAATACAAAATAGTCAAAATTTAAAATTGAAAATACATGTCTTCACAAAGATTTTAACAACAATCAAGTCTCAAATGTTAAAAATAACTAATACGAAAATAGACATAAAATTAGTCCTTACTACTAAAATAGTATCTTAATTTGATAGAACATAAATAACAATCCATAAATTATATCCAATGAGTAATTTCAAAGTCTGAGCATCTAAAAAAATTCAACATCATTACAGCAGCAACAAAATCAACAAAACCAATTCATAAACCAATTTAACAATCAACAAAATCATTCATCATCAGCAAAATAATTCATAAACCAATTCAACATTCAACAAAATCACTGCGAATTCATAGTCAGCAAACCCAAATCATAAATCAATTCAACAATAAAATTAACAACAATAACATTTCAACCATTTCAACATTTCAAGTTGAAACTCTGCCATATTCTAATCAGATTCATAAATCAAACAACTATAAAAAAATAACATCAATGAATAAACTATTAAAAATTAATATAGAATATTAGAATAACTGAAAAAAAAAAAAAAAAAAGAAATGACCCTACTTCCACTTCCACTTCCACTTCCACTTCACTCTTAGCATTGTGGTAACAAATTGAAAGGAAGAATGTTTATATGCACACACTTTTGTGTACCTTTCTTTTCAGAATGCCTTGGTGTGTTTGGATATATATAAACTTTAAGTTGCAATGCCTTATTCCAATTGCCGATTAACTATGATAGAAGACTGCAAGTTTAAGAGCACTCTGATGCCAATAGAAAGCAATAGTGGTTAGTAAGGGTGCAACTTGGAACAAGCACTTTGGAATGAGTTATTACCACTAGTTCTAAAGTTATAACTGTTACCAAGGTGCAACTTTATTTCCGTATAGTTTCTCTGATTCGCATCTAGCCGCTGAAATTCGTGACACAAAAAAGAAAGAAACAGCAGCCTCTAATAGCAATACCATAGAGTAACTCACTTGAAACATAAGAAGGTGGTAACCCACTTGAAAATTCATCAAAAAATTTCACATATCAATAGGAATACCATAGAGTAAAATCACATATCAACATAAAAATAAATATACTGGTCAACTGTGAATTGAAAAGGCATAATGATTACTAACCTCCAAGCGTTTAGGCAGAGTCCTGCGCGGCGGCGGCGGAAGCAGGGAGCGGCGGCGGACGCAGGGATGAAACCTAAACGAACAGGAAGCAACATCAAACACGCGAAAACAAAAAGGATACAGTGAAATTGAGAATAGTACGGTGAATGTGAGAGCTCACTGAGTGATGCGGCAAGAGAATTTTGTGTCCGGGCTATTGCAGCGAACTGAGATTGGAGGGCATAGCGATAGGGTTTGGTGAGAAAGGGGAGGGCAGAGTTAGGTTTTCCAATCTATAAACCTTAGCAGACCTCTCTTCTCTTTTGAATCTGAAACTAAAAGAAAAAGAGAAAAATTGTAAATAATAAAAGTTAAAGGGGTCAAAATCTAATTAGTCAATTTTTCAAAAAAAAAAAAAGGAGTAA
>NC_029792.2:25646139-25663394 GCF_000816755.2 Arachis ipaensis
CTTACATGTTGATTGTTGTTGCAGCGGCAGAATCCAGCAGTCAGTGCAGGCAGCAACACCCGTGGAAGAAAGGCGAGGGAGGGACGGAGGCGCGGCGAGACGCGAGCACTCACCAGGAAGCACAGCTGCAGGAAAAGAGGCAAGACGCGAGCAGTGGAGCACACCAGGCGTTGGGTGCAGTGATGGTGGACGAGCAGAATACGAGGCAGAGGGAGCAACACCGCTGGCTACCAGCACGCGAGGGACGACGAGCGGAGAACGGCGAGACGCAAGCGTCCCGTCCGGCGAGAGGCGCGGCGACGGAGGCGAGCGTGTGATGGCGGTGAACCGTGGTGAGAGTGAGAGAGCTGGGGGGTGGGGTGGGTTACTGAACTAGGTAATTTAAAAATTATTAATATTTTTTAGTTTTACATAACAAATTTAGCTAATATATTTGAAAAAATAATAAAAAATTAAAAAAGGGAAAAAATTTTAAATAGCTCTTGACAATTACTTCGAAAGATAACGAAGTCCTCAATAAAATATATCTTTTTCGACCTCTGATCTTTATTTTTATGAGACTGATTAGTTCCTCTATCAATATTTTCTCGAGTGAAACTTCACCACGACTCCTAATAATTTCACGAAATCCCTTTTCGTCTCTTAACGAAAGCATAATCCCATCGCGATTCCTATCCATCACTTTGGTAAGATATTCTGGCCCTTCATCAAAGTCTCCATCAAAAGGAGGCGGAGACAATCCTACGTGTCAGATAACATTCCTACGTATAACAGAATGTTCCTACATTTCATTGATAATTTGTTTGGGACAAATCAATCCCTGGTATAGTAAGAAAAACGCCAACGTTTTGAAGAGGCCAAAATGTTACGTTTCACACCAACGACGTTATATAGGAAGACTCTTCCATTCTTCTCCCTTCTTCACATTAGCAATTACAGAAAATCTTAAGCCAACACCCTCTTTCATGCCAGAAATTATCCAGCGAGGGACATCGTGACGGAGGCGCGAACAACAACATGACAATGCAGCGACGATGAAGAGCTGACATCATTTTGATATTGTGGTGATGGGCTATTCGAGGAACACGATGTAGGTTCTTTTCTTTATTTTCTAGCATTTTTCTGTGCTTGGTTGTGGTTCTATGAGTGTGGTTCTACTAGGTGGTCCTCCTTCATAGCTTTATTGCATGCAATTTGGAGTTAATGACTGGTCTGGTTGTTAGGGATACAAATATTTTTTGTTTTAGGGTTTAGTAAAGAAATCAAGTAATGAAAATAAGTTACAATTTCTAATTAGTGTCGAGTGAGGTATTATCCGTTAATTAAAAATTGGTTTTGTTAGAGTTTAGTTTAATTTACTATTACATTTGCTACAAATGGTTTATGAAATTGTGCCTGTGTTTCACCATGAAAGATGGTTTGAAAGAGATGAGGATGATGTGCTCAACTATATGGATGGTAAGGTTCACAGGATTCCTAAATTGGATATAGACTTTGTAAATTTCAAAGACTTAGTGAAAATGCTTAAGGACTTAAGTTACTAAACTTACAAGGAGATGTATTGGCTAGACCCATTGTAGGGGATATTGAGTTTGGGATCCACATTCTCAAAGAAGACAAAGAGATTAAAGAGATGTGTGATAACAAAATGGCTAACATGGAAACATATGAGTTGTATATCTATGAAAATAATCCTGAGTTGTTGGAGGCTGTTATTAATGTGGGAAGAGATACTGACTCATCTAATGATGATAGTTATAAGAGTGTAGAAGATGAACCTTATAAGCCTCCTCTATCTGGGTTTGAATCTGATAATAGTAGTAGTAGTAGTGAGATTTTGACTCCAAGGAAGAAGAGATTAACAACAAAGAAAAAAGATTTGGCTTCAAAAAAGATGAATATTACTGCAAATAAGAGAAATGTCACTCCAAAAAAGAAGAATGTGACTTCAAAAAAGAAGAATGTCAAGACAAAAGAGGCTGTGGGTCACTCTCCTAGTACTCAAAAGAAAAAGGCAACAAAGAAATATGTGGCCATGACTAAAAAATATATTTAGTTCAATTAGATATTATGGATGAGAATGTTGGGTCTACAACAACAGCAAGCCCAAATGATGATATAGGAGGTCCAAATGTCAGTAATAGAGGCCCAGAAAATATTAGTGGAGATAAGCCCAACTCAGAGCCAATTCTTGAGGAGGTAGATAGTGATGTTGACAAGTCTTATGTGTATGAGTCTGAAAATTTTAACTCTCTTATTTCATCTGATGATGAGGAAAGACCAAGGTATCCAAAGTATGATGATGAAACTGATTTTGGAGATGGTGAGTTTAAGGTAGAACAATTATTTGATACAATGGCTCAGTTCAAATTAGCATTGAAGGACATATTTATATCCGAAGGAAAAGAGCTGCAGTACTTAAAAAATGAACCGTTGAAAGTTAGAACTAAGTGTGCTGAAGATGGTTGCCCTTAGCTGATTTTTACCTCATGGAATAGCCATGAGCTTTACTTCCAAGTGAAGACTTATCAAAAGGAGCATATATGTGGAAAAAACTTGACAAGTAACATAGTCATTAGAGTTTGGGTAACTAGCAGGTTGGTGAAAAGGGTGGTGACACAACCAATGCTAACTCCTAAAAAAGCAATTGAACACATGAAGCAAGACTATAATGTGCATATCAATGGAAAAATGATAACCAGAGCATTAAAGACAACAAGAGAAGAAGTAATGGGGAATGAAAGGGAGCAATATGGCAAGGTCCGAGACTATTTGAATGAGATCATTCGAAGCAACTCAGGTTCAACAGCTTTGGTGGCCTTAATCCCACAGCCCGAAACACCACCGCTATTTGATAAGCTCTACATATCCCTAGATGCATGCAAACATGGATTTAAAGTTGGTTGTCGCCCTTTATTGGTCTAGATGGTTGCTTCCTCAAGGGGTATTTTGGTGGTAAGCTTTTGTCTGCAGTTGGTCAGGATGCATATAATTACTTTTTTGCGATTGTATTTACCGTGGTGGTTTAAGGTTTCTGCATTGTCTAGAGAATGATTTAGGGTCATGTACAAAGTTTGGTTGGAATTTATTAGTGACTAACAAAAGATAATTTTTACTAAACTTTTTTATGTTTGTTAATTTCATTATTGATTTTGGTGTCTCATATAAGTTTGTTTTGTATTATTGTATTATAGGGTTTGCAAAATGCCATGCAAGAGGTGATGCCTCAGGCTCACCATAAAAATTGTCCTTCATATTTGGAAGAATTTTGTGAAGCAGTGGAAAGACAAGCAATCAAAAGGACTTTTTTGGCAATATGCAAAGAGTACAACTCATGCAAAGTTTAAAGCTGGAATGGATAAACTAAAATTGATTAATTTGACAGCCTGGGAATATATGTCGAAGTTCAGGCCTGCTCTTCTAAAAGTCATTTTTCACACTATTCTATGGTTGATAATATCACAAATAATATGTGTGAAGTTTGGAATGCGAAAATTGTGGATTATCGAAGCAAGTCCATTCTGACCATGTGTGAAGACCTCAAGTGTTATCTTATGAAAAAGATGACCTTCCATAACAAGAAGTTGATGAACTATACTGAAAAGTTGGCTCCAGTTCAATAGTAGAGGCTAGATGAGATTATTAAATCAGAAAGTAACAAATAGAATGTTGAATGAACAGGTGACGATGATAGAGTCATATTTGAAGTTCAAAGGAGAAATCACAAAGTTAGTGTCAATCATAGGGAGAAAAGATGCATTTGTAATGCATGGCAACTAACAGGTATGAAATTAAAATTTTGTAATTAAAATTCATTATGCATGGATTGAAATTGTAGTTTGCTAAATTGTTGATTTTGTTTATGCACATACTATGATTGCTTAGGTTTGCTATGCAAGCATGTTGTAGCTACTATTTCTAGACTTCACAAGATAAATCTTAAATCATAAGACTTTGTTTATGAGTGGCTTACCATGAATGTCATTCAGAAGACTTATGAGATCATCATCAAGCCTGTGAATAGTGAGACATATTGGCAAGAGACATCATTAGCTTACTATAAGCCACAAGCACCATTGATCAAGAGATCTCCTGGACATCCAGTACTAAGAAGAAAAGTGGACAAAGTATCTAAAAGTCAATTAGTTGAAAATAATGGCACAAAAGTGAAGAGGTCATTCCAGGTTACATGCAGTAAGTATGGAGAAAAAGGTCATTATTACAAAAATATGCAAAGGAGCTCAAAAGAATTCCAACTGGCAACAAAAGAGAAAAAATCAAAGAACTACTGAGGCTACTGGCAATCTATCAGGATAGCAATAACCAGTCTAGCCAACTGAGCAACTAGCGCTGGCAATATATACCCTACCCACGGGTACCCAACCTGAACTAACCTGTTCGGGTAGGGTAGGGTGTGGTGCGAGTTTGCTTGCGGGTAGAGTATGGTACGGGTTTAGGGTATACCCTACCCTACCCTACCCGCATCCCTAATATATATATATATAAAAGTTATGTACGTAGTGAAGAAAGTGAGTGTTGAACTCACAATCTTCCTCTTATAAAAACTTGAAATAACCACTAAGCTAGTTGATGATCATATTATTTGTAATTTTATGTTGGATTTCTTTGAGATTTTATTGTTTTTAATTTTACTTTGAACTTAGTTTTTTATTTTCTATTTTATTAATATATATGAAATTTAGAATGGTTTAATTTTATATTTGCTTGAAAATTTTTTATTTTTCTACGGGTAGGGTAGGGTAGGGTTTAGAACTTTAGAGTGCGGATAGGGTTAAGGTTGAGAGATTCTCAACCCGCAGGTAGGGTAGAATAGAGTTTTAAGAAAGTTTTCAAACCACGAGTAGGGTTAGGGTAGAATCCAAACCTACCCTACCCTACCCATTGCCAGCCCTATGAGCAATATGTAATTTAGACAAGTGAGGTGGCAAAGCTACTTGATACGCCACCGACCCGAATCGCCTCAGAATCTCAAACGGTCCAATGAACCTCGGATTCAACTTCTTGGTTTTGATCGCTCTTTCAATCCCGGTTGTCGGTGTAACCCTCAGAAACACGTTGATAAACCCCGATTTTATAGTTTATCTTGTGCTTATTTTGGGGGATTTCATCAACATTTCTCGCACTTATTCACAAGAAATGCATGATTTTGTGTTCACTTCCCAATATTGCTCCATGATGGAAAACATGCTTATTTTGCCTTAAAATTACCATATTTTAATCCTCTTCTATTGCCATTCGATGCCGTGATGTATTTGTTGAGTAATTTCAGGAATTATAGGATAGGAATGACTTAGAAGAGAGGGAGAAAGCATGTACAAAAAGGGAGGAACATGAGGAATTGAGATCTTGGGAAAAGCAGCATCGGCGCGCTCGCGCACTCCACGCGCACGCATGGATGGGATTGGCTGGATGCGGCGCGCAAGGATGGACGCCTCCGCGCGGATCAGGAAATTTCTATCTACGCGCACGCGCACTTGGCACGCACGCGTGGATCCCAAAAGCAATCGGCGCGCACGCACGCATGGCGCGCACGCGTGGAAAGCTGCACGTGACTTCATTAAAGGAAATTGTGCCTGGCGATTTTTAAGGCTCATTAGGCCCAATTTCAAGCTGTTTCTGCATGGAAAAGACCCAAGGATGCTAGGGGAAGGGGAGAGATCACTCATTTTACACTAGGATATAATTTTTAGCTAGTTTTTGGTTCTTTTGTTGTTCTAGAGGGAGAAACCCTTGTTCCTCTCTAGATCTAGTTTTAATTTGATTGTCCTTTGTTGATTTGTGACTTGGTTCTTGTTAATTACTAGTTTTAATTGTTCAATTTGAATTCCTTGTTACAATTTTGCTTATACCTTGTGATAGTTTATGAATTCTTGTCAATTATCATTTTATACCCATTTCATGAATGTTATGAATCTTGACTTGTTAATGTTACATTGATGATTTCTATGTTTAGCTTTGTTGTTTGGATGATCATGTGTTGATAATTATTAGTGGGTATTTGTGGATTTCAATTTAATTGCCATTTTGAACATGTCTTTTGTTAATGCTTACCAAGTGTTTGATGAATTGTTTACTTTGATTATGGAGTAGTCTTTTCCACTCTTGGTCTAGGTCAAGGGAATTGGGTAAACTTGAGTCATTGGGTCTAATCGATTTGATGATTTGGGAGCCCTAGGTGGTCAATTTGATACTCATTGACGCCAACCCACTACTAATCTAATTAGTAGGTAGGTTGGGACTTATGGGTTGATGTGATCAGGGCCATTTGAGAATCTTTACCAATACACCCTTGGGACCGTGTCAAATTTTTTGCGCCGTTGTCGGGGAATGGTTGCAACGTATGTGATGAGCGGATAATTTATACGCTTTTTGGCATTGTTTTTAGTATGTTTTTAGTAGAATCTAGTTACTTTTAGGGATATTTTCATTAGTTTTTATGTTAAATTCACATTTTTGGACTTTACTATGAGTTTGTGTGTTTTTTTGTGATTTCAGGTATTTTTTGGTTGAAATTGAGGGTCTTGAGCAAAAATCAGATTCAGAGGTAGAAGAAGGACTGCTGATGCTGTTGGATTCTGACCTTCCTGCACTCAAAGTAGATTTTCTGGAGCTACAGAACTCAAAATGGCGCGTTTTCAATTGCATTGGAAAGTAGACATCCAGGGCTTTCCAGCAATGTATAATAGTCCATACTTTGACCGAGTTTAGACGACATAAAAGGGCGTTGAACGCCAGTTCTATGCTGCTGTCTGGAGTTAAACACTAGAAACACGTCACAAACCAGAGTTGAACGCCAGAAATACGTTACAATCTGGCGTTCAACTCCAGAAAGAGTCTCTGCACGTGTAACATTTAAGCTCAGCCCAAGCACACACCAAGTGGGCCCCGGAAGTGGATTTATGCATCAATTACTTACTTCTGTAAACCCTAGTAGCTAGTTTATTATAAATAGGACTTTTTACTATCATCTTTGGATCATCCTGGATTGTATTTTTGATCCTGTGATCATGTTTTGGGGCTGGCCATTCGGCCATGCCTGAACCTTTCACTTATGTATTTTCAAACGGTAGAGTTTCTATACTCCATAGATTAAGGTGTGGAGCTCTGCTGTTCCTCAAAGATTAATGCAAAGTACTACTATTTTTCTATTCAATTCAACTTATTCCGTTTCTAAGATATTCATTCGCACTTCAACATGAATGTGATGAACGTGACAATCATCATCATTCTCCCACGAACGCGTGCCTGACAACCACTTCCGTTCCACATTAGATTGGATGATTATCTCTTGGATCCCTTAATCAGAATCTTCGTGGTGTAAGCTAGATTGATGGCGGCATTCATGAGAGTCCGAAAAGTCTAAACCTTGTCTGTGGTATTTCGAGTAGGACTCTGGGATTGAATGACTGTGACGAACTTCAAACTCACGAGTGCTGGGCGTAGTGACAGACGCAAAAGGAGGGTGAATCCTATTCCAGTATGATCGAGAACCTCAGATGATTAGCCATGCTATGACAGAGCATTTGGACCATTTTCACAAGAGGATAGGATGCAACTATTGACCACGGTGATGCCTCCAGACGATTAGCCATGCAGTGACAGCGCATCGGACCATTTTCCAGAGAGGATTAAAAGTAGCCAGTGACAATGGTGATGTCCTTACATAAAGCCAGCCATGGAAAGGAGTAAGACTGATTGGATGAAGACAGCAGGAAAGTAGAAGTTCAGAGGGATGAAAGCATCTCTATACCTTTATCTGAAATTCTCACCAATGATATACATAAGTATTTCTATCTTTATTTTCTGTTTACTTATTATTATTATTCGAAAACTCCATAACTATTTGATATCCGCCTGACTGAGATTTACAAGGTGACCATAGCTTGCTTCATACCAACAATCTCCGTGGGATCGACCCTTACTCACGTAAGGTTTATTACTTGGACGACCCAGTGCACTTGCTGGTTAGTTGTATCAAAGTTGTGAATGAAAAACGATTTATTAAGACGTGCGTACATAGTTTTTGGCGCTGTTGCCTGAGATCACAATTTCGTGCACCAGTATGCCTTGATATTGGTTATGTGAATATGTGAATATTGTAGATATTTTACTTCTTTCGATACTTAGCCATAGTTTAAATTTCTTTTACATTTGTGCTATGACTTTCAAGTTTGATGACTCGGTCTCAACCGAATTCTAGCTTAGCCAATTTTGATCCCGAGATCGAAAGAACTTTGTTACACACTCGGCAAGCTAGACGGCGGTTGGACTATACACCTAGTACTTCGGCCTCTCTTGAGGAAAACACCGAATCACTAGGCGTTACCGAGAGTGACTTGTAGTCTGTTACTTCCTATTCTTCTGTTGGCATTACTAATACATCTTTGCATCCTATAGGTGAGCCACACATGGCGGAGCCACGCCGGATCACTTTGCATGAGCAAGGAGCTCCGGATATCATACTTCAACCGTTGCAAGCAAGGTATCCTAACCTTGATCTGAACTTTGAGTTGAAGAGTAGCTTGATAAATTTACTTCCTAAGTATCATGGGTTGCCGTGTCAAGACCCCATCCGACATTTGAAGGATTTTCAAGTTGCTTGTTCTACGGCTCGAAGGCATGGAGCCGATGAGGTAGCTATCATGGTTTTTGCCTTCCCTTTCTCTCTTGAAGCGCAAGCAAAAACATGGTTCTATTCGCTACCGGATGAGATTGTGACTAATTGAGATTTCTTGAGGAGAGAGTTTCTTGATAAGTTCTTCCCACCGGAGAAGACCGACTACATCCGGAAGGAGATTTCGGGCATAATGCAAAGAGACCAAGAGAGTTTGTACGAGTATTGGTCTCGGTTCAAGAGGCTATTGGAGTTATGTCCACACCACGGAATGACCACTCACTTGCTCATTAGCTACTTCACCGGAGGTCTTTGTGCGGAAGATAGAAGATTGCTCACCGCTTCTAGTGGCGGTTCCCTTTCGAAAAATAAGACGGAGGGAGAAGCTTGGAATTTGATAAAGGACGTTGCCGAATCTACACAACACACAAGAGTGAGGAGTAATCCTCTTAAGGGTGTGGTAGAACCATCCCTTCCGAATCAAGTCTAACCATGGCACTTGGGGATATGACCACCATCCTTATACAAATCCAAAAGGATCAAAAGGAATACTACTCCATCCAAGCCGTTCAAGCCACACCTCCAGTTGCTCAACTTGAAGGCCCTCCTAGAATTTGTGGTTTGTGCTCTAGCACCACACATTACACCGACCAATGCCATCAAATTCAAAAGGAACATGCTCTTGTGGTAGCCAATGTGAATTACAACAACCATCCACCCTATCCTTCTCAAGGTCGAAACAATTACCATCAAGGTGGTAATCAACATCAAGGGTGGAGAGATAATGCACAAGGAAGCAATCAAAATCAAAGGTGGAACAACTCTTCTTCTCATCACAACAACAACCAATCTTCATCCCAATACCACCACAACAACACCAACTACCAAGCCAACCAAAGCCACTCCAACCAAAACCAAAACAACTACACCAAGTACCAAGCACCACACCATAGACAACAAAATCAAAACCAAACTCCTCCATCTTCCAACAACCAAGTTGATGAGCTTAGAGCCGCTATGGAAAAATGAGATGAGAGCAACAAGGCTCAATTTGATGCCTTGAGTACCCAATTGGCTAACCTCACCAACATGCTTTCAAAGATGAACATGTCAAACCAACCACCAAACCCCAATAACAACACCAACCAACCCTCAAGTTCTTCTAACCTTCCATCCCAACCCCAACCAAACCCAAAGGGCAGTCTCAACGCCATCACTCTAAGGTCGGAGACTATGTTAGAGGAGATACCTCCAAGGGTCATGGGAGAAATTCATGAGGAAGAGGTAGTCGTTGAAGCCACACATGAAGAAGAGCTGGTAGACAAAAGGCATGAGGAAGAAGGAGTAAACCTCAAGGAACCCAAGAGGAAAGCCATAGTGGATGAGTCAATTCCTATTCCATTTCCTTCCATGGTGAAGAAAGCAAAGAAGACACCAGAATTTGATTTGAATATGCTTCAAGTGTTCAAAAAGGTTGAGGTAACTATACCACTCCTTGATGCTATTCAACAAATTCTAAAGTATGCAAAATTTTTGAAAGACTTGTGTACACACAAGGATAGGATAGGAGAATTGGAGACATTATCCTTGGGTAGTTCAATTTCTTCCTTGATGGAACCTATTCCAAGAAAATGTGGTGACCCTGGACCATGCTTAGTGTCCTGTTGTATTGGTGGATACACCTTTCATGATTGTATGTGTGACTTAGGGGCCTGTGTTAGCATCATGCCGCTTTCTATCTACGTGCGGTTGAATTTAGCTCCATTGAAGAAGTTGGCGGTGAGGTTTGCCTTAGCCGATAAAAGTGTGATCACAGTGATGGGAATAGCGGAAGATGTACTTGTGGCAATTAAGGATTTGGTTTTTCCGGTCGATTTTTACATCCTTGAAATGCCTCCAACAAAAAATAGAAGCTCATCCTCCGTTCTACTTGGTAGACCCTTCCTCAAAACCTCCAAATTCAAGTTAGATGCCTTCACCGGTGTATATTCCTTTGGGGTTGGAGACAAGACTATCAAGTTCAATTTAGAGGAAGCCATGAAACATCCTCCCGAAGAACATTCCATGCTCCGATGTGATGTAATTGATGAAGTGGTAGTGGAAGTGCAAGAAGAAGATCATGACAAGTTGTGCTACCCCGTTGTTGAGGAGACGGATGACCAAGAGGATGAACAAGAGGAAGTTGTCAAGAATGAGTCCCATGAGCTTGATGAAAAGGAACCTCATCTTGAGATAAAAAGTGAACTGAAGCCCCTTCCATCTCATCTGAAGTATGCTTTCTTAGAGGACAACCAAAGGTTTCCGGTCATTATTGCTAGTGAGCTCTCAAGTGAAGAAGAGGAAAAGCTCCTAGATGTTCTAAGAAAGTACAAGAAAGCAATAGGATGGAGCCTAGCGGATATTGTGGGAATTGACCCCCGCAAGTGCATGCATAGGATCTTTCTCCAAGATGGAGCCAAGCCGGTTAGGCAACCGCAAAGGAGGCTCAACCCAACCATCCTTGATGTAGTGAAGAAAGAGGTCACCCGATTACTGGATGTGGATATCATATACCCATTTTCTGACAGTGAGTGGGTGAGCCCAGTTCAAGTTGTTCCCAAGAAGTCGGGTATCACAACGGTCAAGAAAGACGATGGTGAATTGGTCACTAAAAGAGTCCAAAATGCGTGGCGAGTATGTATTGACTACAGAAGATTGAACGCCACCACACGAAAAGACCATTACCCCTTACCCTTCATCGATCAGATGCTAGACCGCTTGGCAGGTAAATCTCACTACTGTTTTCTTGATGAGTTTACTGGCTACTTCCAAATACATATTGCTCCTGAAGATCAGGAGAAGACCACGTTTACTTGTCCGCTTGGCACCTTTGCCTATAAAAGGATGCCATTTGGACTATGTAATGCACCCGCTACTTTTCAGCGGTGCATGACAAGTGTCTTCTCCGATCTAATGGAGAATTGCTTGGAAGTTTTTATGGACGACTTCAGCGTTTATGGTACTTCATTCAATTTTTGTTTAGAGAGTTTGGCCAAGGTCCTAGCTAGATGTGTTGACACTAACCTTGTCTTAAATTTTGAAAAATGTCATTTTATGGTACAACAAGGTATAGTGTTAGGACATGTAGTATCTCATGAGGGCATTTCTATGGACCCGGCCAAGGTTGATGTTATTACCACTTTGCCTCACCCCTCATCCGTGAGGGAGGTCCGCTCGTTTTTGGGACATGCAGGATTTTATAGGCGCTTTATCAAGGACTTCAGCAAGATTGCTTTGCCATTGTCGCGCCTACTCCAAAAAGATGTGGATTTTGAGTTTGACAGTGAATGTGTAAAAGCTTTTGAAGAGCTAAGGAGAGTTCTTACCACAGCACCGATTGTGCGAGGCCCCAACTGGATGTTGCCATTTGAGATAATGTGCGATGCGTCAAACTATGCTGTGGGTGCCGCGCTTGCACAGCGCGATGGTAAACTCTCTTATGTCATTGCTTACTCTTCTAAGACACTATATGCAGCACAATCCAACTATACCACTACTGAAAAAGAACTCTTAGCCATTGTTCATGCTCTAGATAAATTCAGATCTTATTTGCTAGGTTCAAAGATAGTGATATACACGGATCATGCAGCTTTAAAGTACTTATTGATAAAGAATGAGTCAAAGCCTAGACTCATACGTTGGATCTTGCTTTTGCAAGAATTTGACATTGAGATTAGGGACCGGAGTAGATCTCAAAACCTGGTTGCGGATTATTTAAGCCGCATTGAGAATTTAAAAACTTATCCATTTCCGATCAATGACTCATTCCCATTGGATAGTTTGCATGCTGTGTCGGTTAGCTTTCCTTGGTTTGCCCCAATGGCGAACTACTTAGTTGCAAGAATCTTCCCTCCCAACTTTTCGAAAAACCAAAGGGACAAGTTGAGGAGTGATTCCAAATACTATATTTGGGATGACTCTCACTTGTGGAAGTGAGGCGTGGACCAAGTAATTCAAAGATGCGTCCCGAAATCCGAATTCCAACCAATTCTTGAAGCTTGTCATTCATCCGAATGTGGTGGCCACTTTGGCCCACAAAGGACCACTAAAAAGTGTTGGATTGTGGATTCTGGTGGCCAACCTTATTCAAAGATGCTAACCGGTTATATGTGTCTTGCCATCAGTGTCAGAAGTCAGGGAACGCATCCCAAAGGGATGAAATGCCTCAGCAACCTATGCTGTTCTGTGAGATATTTGATGTATGGGGCATTGACTTTATGGGACCATTTCCCAACTCTAGTGGGTACCTGTATATTCTGTTAGCGGTTGACTACGTGTCAAAGGGGTAGAGGCCGTACCTACCCGCTTTGATGATGCCAATACCGTTGTTTCTTTCATAAGGAATCACATTGTATGCCGTTATGGGTCGCCACGAGCAATCGTGAGCGACCAAGGATCCCACTTTTGTAACAGGAAGGTAGAAGCATTGCTCAAGCGCTATGGAGTGACGCATAAGGTTGCTACTGCTTATCATCCGCAAACAAATGGGCAAGCAGAAGTGTCCAACCGGGAAATCAAGAGAATCTTGGAAAAAGTGGTCAATCCACAAAGAAAGGATTGGAGCCTCCGATTAGGAGATGCATTATGGGCGTATAGAACGGCCTACAAGACTCCGATAGGGATGAGCCCTTTCCGGATCGTCTATGGTAAGGCATGCCACCTTCCGGTGGAGATTGAGCATCGAGCCTATTGGGCGGTAAAGCAGTGCAACATGGATCTAGCCAAGGCGGGGGAAGCTAGGAAGCTACAACTGGAGGAGCTTGAATGTTTGAGGAACGAGTCATATGAGAATTTCCGAATCTACAAGGAAAAGACTAAAGCATTCCATGACCATCACATTCGGAAGAAGGACTTTCAAGAAGGTGATGACGTCCTCCTCTACAACTCAAGGCTCCGATTTATGCCTGGCAAGCTCCGCTCTAGATGGGAAGGACCTTTCTAGGTGAAGGAGATGAAGCCCTACGGAGTGGTGGAGTTGTTTGATCCCAAAAGTGAAGCAACTTTCAAGGTGAATGGACATAGAGTGAAGAGGTATCATGGTTGCAAGCCTCCAAGGGAGCTAGAGGTATACATATTGGAGGATGCACCAAGAAGAGAGGAAGCTTAAAAAAAGGACCGTCCAACTTAAGGACGTTAAAGAAAAGTGCTTGGTGGGAGGCACCCCACTATAGTAAGATCTTCCTTGTTTATACCATCTTCTTAGTATTCTTAATTTCTTGTGAATTTTGTGATCTTTTGATGATTGATTGAGTGCATAGGAATGTTAGTTTTGTTGATTTTATCGAATAGATAGGATGTGAAAAGGATAAAGAAAACACAAATTTTTCTTTGAAGAGGGATACCGACGCGCCAGCGCACAGTGCGCGCGCGCACCGGTAGCGAAATTCCATTCTTGGGCCAAATACCCGAGAGTTATGCCCACTTCATGCCCAACTCGCGCTAGACACTCACGCGTCTGCGTACATGCCGCCGGTGCGCACTCTGGCAAATTAACCATCGACGCGCTAGCGCACGGTGCGCACGCGCGCCGATGGCGATATGTGAACTCCCTGGTACAAGAACCAGAGAGTTGTGCCACAATTGGGCCAACCTTGTGCCAACACCCACGCGTCCGCGCGTAGTGCGCATCCGCACCAGTGGCAAAACACCTCAAGCACGTGTCTGCACAAGGTGTGCGCCCGCGTGCCTACCTCACTAACTCACTCTGGTACAAAAAACCAGAGACTTGAGCAAACTTTGTGCCACTTTTGTGCCTGAGGCATAACCTCTCTCACGCGCGCGCGCCGGTTGCGCGCGCGCGCCGGTTGCGCGCATCAGTTTAATACCTTCGCACCTACCCTGTTTCTCTTTCTTTAAATTTTCTTTTCTCTTCTTTAGTTTCTTTTTCTTCTCCATCCATCATTTCCCTTCTCTTCTTCTTCTTCTACAATCCACCACCATTGTCTCCGGCCACTCACCAGTGATAACCACTCTTTTCCGGTAGCACTACACTTCTCTTATTTTCCCTCTCATCCTCACAAAAGAAGGTTCAACCTTGTTCCTTCATACTCATCAAGATTTTGCTCCTTCCTTTCCTTTCTTCCACTTTCCCTTGCCTTATTTCTTCTAGTTAGATGCCTCTTATTGCTTTATTTAGTCTCTCTTTTACTTGCATGATCATGTTTCTTGCTTTATTTGCTTCTTTTTTCTTTTTCCTTATTTCTCCATGGATGTTGAATTTGAGCTTAATTTGCATTAATAGATCTTTTGTCATTCTTTCTCTAACCTTTGCCATTGTGTGATATTTATGTGATGATTGATGTTCTATTTTGGGCTTTAAATTGGTTTAGAATCTCATAATTGCTTATTGCTTGTTTATTGCACGCCAAGTGTTCGAGGAAATGCACATATACCATTTCGGCTCAATTTAGCCATGTATTTCCAAATTGGTGTTCTCTCCTCATTCACTTGCTTTCTCTTAAATGCATTGAGTCCAATTTGTGTGCTTTGTGCTTATACTTGCCAATTAGATATTAATTAAACATGACTTGCTTTTTTATTTTGGATGCTTGAGACTACTCTTCTCATGCCATTGCATGCTTTACTTCCTCTTGCATCCCATGCCAAGTGTTATGACCCTTGCTTTTACATCTACCACGGGCATTACAATTCACTTGCATGTCTTTTGTCAAATTGATTCTTGGGTTTAATGTTTTCCTTCATTCTCTCCCTTTTTAGGATGGCCACCAAGAAAGGCAAGGAGATAGCTTCAAGGAAACCGGCCGCAAAAAGGGCACCCCAAAAATCAAACTCTAAGGCGCGTTCTTCAGTAGGAGTCAAATCTCTATCTAAGAAAGGAAAGACAACCGCTCCTTTTGATGAGAATGACAAGGGCAAACCGGCGAGAGATTCTTCAAGGTTCCCCAACCGCTTCTGTGAACTTATGTTCCCCTCCATAGCGCGTGGATGGGAGTTTCTTTTACGAAAACCAAGGGAAATCAACCTCTCTTGGGTGGAAAAATTCTACACCAACTACCATCTTCCATCTCTTCAATCGGTATACATGTGCCG
This sequence comes from Arachis ipaensis, assembly GCF_000816755.2. NCBI lineage: Eukaryota > Viridiplantae > Streptophyta > Magnoliopsida > Fabales > Fabaceae > Arachis > Arachis ipaensis. The sequence continues at coordinate 25,661,864 of NC_029792.2, forward strand.
GAAGCAAGTTTTAGTTTCAGAAGAGGCTATTCAACAAGTGCTTAATGTCTTACCAGTGCCAAGTGACATGGATGGCTACCAAAAAGTCCTACGTCAGCGAGAAAAATATGGATTTAATTGGGACTCGATTCTCCGAGTCATTGCTGAGCCAGAGGCATTTTGAACCCAAGGTCGACTCCGGATGAGTCCTAAGTCCATTGACGCTCGCTTCCTCACTGTGGAAGCTAGAGCTTGGGCCCAGATCCTATCTCATTATGTGCTACCTAGCACCCACAAGTCGTCCCTCACGGCGGACCTCGCCTTGCTTGTTTGGTGTGTTCTCACGGAGAAGACGGTGAACATCCCGCCTCTTGTCAAGCAAGCGATGAGTCAAGTTCACGACCGGGGTAATTTGCCATTTCCAGCATTAGTGTCTGACTTAGTTACTGCTGCGGGTGTTTCTTGGGAAACCAAGGATAAGAAGATCATGGTTCCGGCTAAGGGCGATGTGGTCCCAAGCGGGAAATACCTACACCTTCCCATGAACAAACCAAGCCTCGACATGGCCCGCCGCTTTTTTTTCCTTCTAGCTCATCATCACCACCACTGAGATCCACACATCAAAGGATAGAAGATCTTCACCGGAAGCTTGATAGATATGAGCGGCGCAACCACTGCCGATATACTTACATCAAGAAGCTTCTGCGTTGTGTTACCCCTAGCATGGAGGAATCTGAAATGTTCACATCCACCTCAAACCCAAGTGATGGGATCTCTGATGAAGGGGATAGTGAAAGTTCCGGTTCCGACCGTCCCTTGCGTATTATTCGTATCACGGAGGACCGTGCTAATTTCTAAAGTGTGGGGAGGTCGTTCGACTGATCTCCATGGGTAACATTCTCTTCCCCTCAATACCCATGGATTTATTTTTCTTTTTATATTGAATGTGTAGTTAGTCTTGCTTGTAAATAACCTTTGCATGATAGTTAGTTTCTATAGAGTTACTTGGTCAAAACAATAACTTTCTTTCCAAGAAACTGTGTTCTGGGTGGCCTACCAAAAATTCTAAATTTTTTTTTTTGCAGTAAACTTGCTTTAAGAATGTATTTTGGAACATAGTGATTGAGCTAAGAACACAAGATGAAAGTTTTGAGCCTATTGCATGGTTACATCTTTTAACCATTATTTCCATTCTTGTGTGCATATCTCTCTCTCTATGATTGTGATCCTTGCTTTGTCTGATTCTATATGTCCATTGCTTTGTGCATGAATGCATTTACATGATTGAGGCCATCATTTCAATAGTCACTTCTCCCAAATAGCCTAAATAGCCTTATCTACCATTGCTAACCAATTTTGAGCCTTTGATAAACCCTTTTGTTCTTAAATAGAGCACATCAACAACCCTAAGTGAAAAACCATGAATGTCCCTAAATTTGAATCTTTGATTGTCTTAGGTAAGTTAGGATGTGTATCATTCAAATAGGAGGGTATACTTGGGAAATTCGGGTAGATATATAGGTATGTAATTGTAGTGTAATTGAAAATTCTA
>NC_029792.2:25664073-25698119 GCF_000816755.2 Arachis ipaensis
TCTCTCTCTATGATTGTGATCCTTGCTTTGTCTGATTCTATATGTCCATTGCTTTGTGCATGAATGCATTTACATGATTGAGGCCATCATTTCAATAGTCACTTCTCCCAAATAGCCTTAACCCTTGTATCTACCATTGCTAACCAATTTTGAGCCTTTGATAAACCCTTTTGTTCTTAAATAGAGCACATCAACAACCCTAAGTGAAAAACCATGAATGTCCCTAAATTTGAATCTTTGATTGTCTTAGGTAAGTTAGGATGTGTATCATTCAAATAGGAGGGTATACTTGGGAAATTCGGGTAGATATATAGGTATGTAATTGTAGTGTAATTGAAAATTCTAGGATTTTGGGAACATACTCATGTGTTGAATGATTAAACCGTATGCATTGACACTTTGGTTCACAAAGAAACCCCAAGAAAAGGGGATGTAAAAAAAAATTAGAAAAGAGAAAGAAAGCAATCAAAGGGGACAAAGACGCCCCAAGATAAAGTAATAAAAACAATGCATATAGGGTGTGAATTGAAAAGAATGCATGAGTATGCAAAAAAGGGTAAAATCCAAGGGTAGCTAGGAATGTATTGTAGTTTTATAGGTTGTTCTATGTGTCTAGTGGATCCTAGGTTGATCAAGGACTCAAATTTTAAACCCACTTGGCCATATACACCCTTACCTCTACCCTAGCCCCGTTACAACCCATGAATAAGACTTCATGATACCTGTAAGCATGCATTAAGTAATTGTTAATTGTTAGATGAAAGACAAATCTTGGAAAGCATGATTAGGAGAAGATTGAGTGACGAACCCTATACACTTGAGCGAATAGAGCGGATACACTTCCGGTGAGGGTTCAATGCTCAATGCTTGTTCCCGGCTTTCACAAGCGTTTGTTTAGCAAGTCATATGCACTCTTTAGTGGTATTCAATTTGGTAGAATTCATAAAGCACAAACTCTTTTCGCCCTATATGTTCACACGCATTCTTGAAGGATAGATTTACTCTTGACCAAGTAGATAGATGATATTACATTAGTTGCATGCATCCACTTAGGTAGTTTGCATTTCATAAACCCTTTTTTACCATGATCTTTGGTCTTTTTATTTTTAAGCATGAGGACATGCTTGGTTTAAGTGTGGGGAGATTTGATAAACCCCGATTTTGTGGTTTATCTTGTGCTTATTTTGGGGGATTTTATCAACATTTCTCGCACTTATTCACAAGAAATGCATGGTTTTGTGTTCACTTCCCAATATTGCTCCATGATGGAAAACATGCTTATTTTGCCTTAAAATTGCCATATTTTAATACTCTTCTATTGCCATTCGATGCCGTGATGTATTTGTTGAGTAATTTCAGGAATTATAGGATATGAATGACTTAGAAGAGAGGGAGAAAGCATGTACAAAAAGGGAGGAACATGAGGAATTGAGATCTTGGGAAAAGCAGCATCGGCGCGCTTGCGCACTCCACGCGCACGCGTGGATGGGATTGGCTGGAAGCGGTGCGCAAGGATGAACGCCTCCGCGCGGATCAGGAAATTTCTATCTACGCGCATGCGCACTTGGCACGCACGCGTGGATCACAAAAGTAATCGGCGCGCACGCACGCATGGCGCGCACGCGTGGAAAGCTGCACGTGACCTCATTAAAGGAAATTGTGCCTGGCGATTTTTGAGGCTCATTAGGCCCAATTTCAAGCTGTTTCTGCATGGAAAAGACCCAAGGATGCTAGGGGAAGGGGAGAGATCACTCATTTTACACTAGGATATAATTTTTAGCTAGTTTTTGGTTCTTTTGTTGTTCTAGAGGGAGAAACCCTTGTTCCTCTCTAGATCTAGTTTTAATTTGATTGTCCTTTGTTGATTTGTGACTTGGATCTTGTTAATTACTAGTTTTAATTGTTCAATTTGAATTCCTTGTTACAATTTTGCTTATACCTTGTGATAGTTTATGAATTCTTGTCAATTATCATTTTATACCCATTTCATGAATGTTATGAATCTTGACTTGTTAATGTTACATTGATGATTTCTATGTTTAGCTTTGTTGTTTGGATGATCATGTGTTGATAATTATTAGTGGGTATTTGTGGATTTCAATTTAATTGCCATTTTGAACATGTCTTTTGTTAATGCTTACCAAGTGTTTGATGAATTGTTTACTTTGATTATGGAGTAGTCTTTTCCACTCTTGGCCTAGGTCAAGGGAATTGGGTAAACTTGAGTCATTGGGTCTAATGGATTTGATGATTTGGGAGCCCTAGGTGGTCAATTTGATACTCATTGACGCCAACCCACTACTAATCTAATTAGTAGGTAGGTTGGGACTTATGGGTTGATGTGATCAGGGCCATTTGACGTACTTCAAGTCTAGGGATAGATATCACATACTTAAGACTCTGAGAGTAGACTTAATGAGCTTGGTTCCTTATAATTGTCAAGATATAGTTGTTAGACAAGGATGGTGACCCCAATTCCCAAGCCTAGCCAAGAGTTGCTATTATTATTCATATTTGAAAACCAATTTCCTCAACCAATTGCTTTAGTTGTAGTTACTTGTTTGGGTTATAATAGAATTAAGTGGAATGTTGTTTATTCATTGAAGTTGCTCATGTTTTGCTTAGTCAATTGAACTAGTTGACGCATTTTAAGATTACTTGCTTGTTAAGATTCCCATTTATTTTCATGCTCATAACTCACAACCACGGATTTCTAACTAATGTTGAAGCACATGTTTGCCCATTCCTTGTGAGACGACCCGAGGTTTGAATACTTCGGTTATTTCTATTGGGGTTGAACTTGTGACAACCAAATCCCTCTTCTAAATTTGACCCCCGAGGATTGTTGTTGGTAGAGCTATACTTGCAACGCGGTTTTATTAAAGAGAATCTTTACCAATACACCCTTGGGACCGTGTCACACGTGTTCTCCCACTTCAAATTCTAACGGTTTCCGTCTCTGATCTGCATAGCTTTTCTGTCGGCTCTGTGCAGTCAAAATCCTTGCACGAATCTTTCTAATATTCTCAGTAGTCTCTGCTATCAAATCAGGACCCAAAACACTTTCTTCACCGGTTTCATACCAACAAAGTGGAGATTGGCACTTCCGTCCATACAAGGCTTCATACGGAGCCATCCCAATGCTCGCATGAAAGCTATTGTTGTACGCAAACTCCACCAATGGCATGTAACGGTTCCAACTTCTAGGTTGATCCAATACAAACGCCCTCAACATATCTTTTAGTGTCTGAATAGTCCTTTCCGACTGTCCATCCGTCTGTGGATGATATGCGGTGCTGAGACATAGCCTCGTACCAAAATCTTTTTGAAAAGCTCCCCAAAACCTTGACGTGAATCGGGGATCACGGTCTGACACTATGCTCGATGGCACACCATGCAACCTTACTATCTCCTTGATGTACAATCTCGCCAACTCCTCCATAGAACAGTTCACTCGAATAGGCAGAAAATGAGCGGATTTGGTTAAGCGATCCACGATCACCCAAATCGCATCAAATCCCGACCTAGTCCTCGGTAAACTGGTCACAAAGTCCATCGCAATTCCTTCCCACTTCCACTGAGGAATCTCAAGTGGCTGTAGCATTCTCGACGGTTTCTGATGCTCTATCTTTACCTTCTGACATGTCAGGCACTTGGATACGACCATAGCTACATCACCTTTCATCCCAGGCCACCAGAACATCTTCTTTAAGTCATAATACATCTTCGTACTTCTGGGATGAATAGAAAACCCACTGTTGTGAGCTTCCGACAACAAGTCTCACCTCAAACTCCCGACATCCGGTATACAAATTCTCCCCTTATATCTCCACAATCCTTCATCATCTTTGGTGAATTCTCCAAGTCTCTTCTCACCAACTGGTTGAAATAGTTGCTGAAGCTTTTGCTCATCTTGCTGATCCCTCTAAATTTCTGCTTTAAACATACCGAAATTTGTAATTGGTTCAAACAAGCCCTTCCGGTAACTTCACCAATATCTAGCTTAAGATCCACAAACTTATCCACTAACTTCTCTTCCTTGATTCTCATCCAAGCGATCGTCAAAGACTTCCGACTCAAAGAGTCTGCTACCACATTCGCCTTTCCAGGGTGCTAACTCAATCCAAAATCATAATCCTTTAGCAACTCCATCCACCTCTTCTGATGCATATTAAGCTCTTTCTGATCAAAGATGTATTTGAGACTCTTATGATCAGAAAAGACGCTAAACCTCACTCCGTACAAGTGGTGTCTCCAAATCTTCAAGGTAAACACAATCGCCACTAATTCCAGGTCATGAGTTGGATAATTTACCTCATGCGGTCTCAGCTGACGCGATGCGTAAGCCACCACATTCCGGTGTTGCATCAACATGCAACCCAAACCCTTCAAAGAAGCATCATAGTACACTTGAAACAGTTCATGCGGTTTTGGCAAAATCAAAATAGGCGCTGAAGTTAACTTCTGCTTCAAAGTTTGAAAACTTTCTTCACACTCCAACGTCCACACAAAAGGCATTTCCTTCCTTGTCAACTTCGTCATTGGCAGTGCTATCTGGAAAAATCTTTCAATAAATCTCCGGTAATATCCGGCTAATCCTAAGAAGCTCCTAACTTCCGTCACCGTTGTTAGTCTTTCCCATTCCATCACCGCCTCTACTTTCGAAGGATTTACGGCTATTCATCCCTTGCTCACCACGTGACCTAAGAACTTTACTTCCTCCTTCCAGAACTCACACTTTGACAACTTAGCATACAATTTCCACTCCTTTAAGATTTGCAACACAATCCTCAAGTGTTCCTCATGCTCCTTTGCCGTCTTGGAATAAACTAAGATGTCGTCTATGAAAACCACCACGAATTTGTCCAGAAAGGGACGAAAGACTCTGTTCATGTAATCCATGAAAACAGCAGGTGCATTCGTTAACGCAAAGAACATCACCACAAACTCGTAGTGTCCATAGCGCGTCCTAAACGCAGTCTTAGGGATATCATCTTCCTTCACCCTTATCTGATGGTAACCGGAGCTCAAATCGATCTTGGAAAACACTCCAGTTCCTTGCAATTGATCCATCAAGTCATCTATCCTTGGCAGCGGGTACTTGTTCTTTACAGTCACTTTGTTCAACTGTCGGTAATCCATACACAGTCGCATTCCTCCGTTCTTCTTCTTCACCAATAAAACTGCCGCTCCCCACGGAGATATACTCGGTCGAATAAACCTCTTGTCCAGAAGCTCTTCCAACTGAGTCTTCAATTTAGCCAGCTCTATCGAAGCCATTCGATACGGCACAATCAACACTGGTCCGGCTCCCAGCACCAATTCAATCGCAAATTCAATTTCCCTCTGAGGTGAAAATTCAAGAATATCTTCCGGGAACACCTCCGGAAAGTCTCTAACTATCGGAATTTGATCTAGTTCTTGATTATCACCTAACGTATTTGCAGCCAACAGAATATAACCCTAACACTCTTCCCCATTATAGTGCACCATTACTGAGTTCAGGTAGTAACCCTCAGCTATCACTACTCCCTTTTCTCCTTCCGGCATAAACTGAATTGACCGTTCAAAGTAATCCAACAAAACTCGGTTCTTCGACAACCAATCAAACCCCAAAATCATCTCCAACCCAACCATTGGTAAACAGATCAAATCATGCACAAAGTCTCTACCCTCAAGCTTGAAACCTACTTGCCTACAACCTGACCTAGTCATAACTGTCTGATGAGGAGTTTGTACATGCAGATCAAATGCTAACTCTGACACTTTCAAGCCTAGTTCCTCAACCTTAGCAAACGAAATAAACAAATACGAAGCTCCAGTATCATACAATGCAATCAAAACTTTATCACCAATTAAACAGTTACCTCTCATCAACGGATCCGCCTTAGAAGTATCCTTGGTGTTCACAGCAAATACTTGCCCTTGGTGCTGACTCTGACCCGCATTCGGGTTCTTTCCACGAGTGCAATCCCTTGCAAGGTGACCAGGCAAGCCGCAATTGAAGCAACCACCTAAACCAATCTTGCAAGAGTCATATGGATGAAAATGCCCACAACGCACACAAGTCAAATCCGGAGAAATCTTACTCTGATTTCCTCTCCCTTTAGCATATTGAAACTGATTCTGAGTGTTCTTTCTGAAGCCTCATTGTCCTTGAGGCGCATATCCTCCTCTCTTGAAACTCTGACCCCTCGGATGAAAATACTTGCCACGTCCCCGACTAGTTTTTGCTCCATGAGTTTCCTTGGATGAAGCTATCGTTTTCGCATATTCCTCAACCACCCTTGCTTTGTTCACCAACTCGGAGAAGGTACAAATCTCTATAGGAGACACAGCAGTCATGATGCTATCCTTCAACCCCCTCTGATACTTGATACATTTTCAGCTTTCGTAGGTCTCTGGGACACCCTGACACACCCTAGAAAACCTACAAAGCTCCTCAAATTTGCTAGTATAATCTGCTACAGACAAGGAACCTTGCTTCAGCTGCATAAGTTCCATCTCCTTCGCTTCCCTTGCAAACTCAGGAAAATACTTCCTATAGAAGGCCGTTTGGAATATATCCCAAGGAACATCGGCATTTTGAAGCTGTAGCAAGCGGCATTCTACTTGCCACCAATGTTGGGCTTCTCCTAGAAGCTGATAAGCAGCAAATTCCACATATTGATTATTCGGAACATGATGTGCCAGTAAAGCACGCTCCATGGCTTGGAACCAGTTGTCCGCCTCTGTAAGGTTAGTCGATCTTCTGAAACTTGGCGAATGAACCTTGAGAAAAGTGGTCAAGGTCATCGGAACACCTCCCATGTTATCGCCATTTCCCTCAGCATTCTCATTCGCGTTTCCTTTGCCATTTCCGTTTCAATTCCCAGCCGGTTGGCCTAACCTCTACACAGCTTGCAGAGTCGCAGCATCATTAGCCTCCATGGTGTTTACAAGATTTGCCATTGCCGCCATGAATTCAGCATGGTTATCAGCTGGTTGTGCATTTCTACTCTCGGCTCGTGAACAGGTACGACCTCGTCCGCGAGTGGCCATTAGGGTTCCTGTCTACACCAAACAATTGATATCGAGGTGATCAGTCTCAATATCAAAGTCCTAGTGATTCAATTATCCTAAACAGGCACTCACAAACAAGCATGCTATGCAATATCAAGTAGATAACCTAATAGCATCAAAGAAAAAGACCCACAGAGTATGCAATGAAGCACAATCGGTCCATCCCTCAGGCTCACAAGGACGAACTGCTCTGATACCACTAAATGTAACACCCTAATTAGCTTAAGCCTTACCTCACGTCGTAAAGCAAAGGTTAATCAAAGGTTACGACAGTTCTAAGCTCATACATATAATATATAGAAGAAATAATATAGTCTAGAAACCCGATGAAGGATATAGCTCAAAAACAGGATTTGAAAAGCATAAAAAACGTACTAACGAAGCTACTAACTTAAAGCACAAGATATAGATAATATATAGCAAAAGATAAGAGTTCAATATCATAAGAATCTAGCCACGGCTCGCAGAGTTTAAGCCAGCTAGCCATATATACAGACAAAACAGAATCTGAAGTTTAAAATAGCTTATACAAGTTTTTCTCTCTCAATACAAGCCTCTAGGCAAAAGCAAGATACAAAAGTGAGAGATATGTTAACAAATAATCAAAAAGACCCTAAAAAGTATCATGATCCTCTGCTTCTATCACCATCCAAATAACTCACCGAGGTGGGTTGCGACCTGCATCTGAAAAATAACAACAGAATATGGTATGAGAACCGGGGGTTCTCAGTATGGTAACAGTGCCCAGTGATGTAAGATAAAAGACCCCAGGATGCCAAAGGCAATCCTAGACTTCATATCCATCATAAGATTCAATCTTAGGGCATAACTAAAAACAATAAAGCATATATAAAACCTTAACATGACAAATTGCTCATATCACAAATACAACATAAACATCAAAGCAGCAATAAATGCAATTATAAACCCAACATACACCAAATTTATAACAATTTTAATCTTGCCTGGCTATGCAATTCATTATGTACCGACATCTCTAAATTCTTCATTTTCTCTTCCAAATCTAATAATTTGGCTTCCAGCTTAGGTTTTTCTCCACCAATGTCAGCATCCTCCAAATTAGAATAAATATTTTATCCAATAATCTCATCAAACCACTTGAAGTATGATAAACCCCAATTTTGTGGTTTATCTTATGCTTAATTTAGGGGATTTTGTCAACTTTTCTCATATTTATTCAATGAAATAGCATGGTATTGGATGGAAGAGTGAAACCATGCTTTTTAGGCCTTAAAATAGCTAAATTTAATTCACTTTAATTCCATTCGATGCCTTGATATGTTTGTTGAGTGATTTCAGATTCATAAGGCAAGTATTGGATGGAAGAGATGAAGAGAAAAGCATGCAAAGTGGAGAATTCATGAAGAAATGAGCATTTGGAGAATTGAAGGCCACGCGCACGCGTCACCCATGCGTACGCGTGAAGAGGACATTAAAGCCACGCGCACGCGTCACCCACGCGTACGCGTGAGGAGGAAATTTGCCAGCGACGCGCACGCGTCGTCCACGCGCACGCGTCATCCACGTGCACGCGTGATGCTAATCACGTGACCTCATTAAAGTGAAAACGCTGGGGGTGCTTTCTGAGCTTTCTAGGCCCAAATCCAACTCTTTATGAGACTATTTCATGTAGAATTCAAGATTGGACAAAGGGGGAGTAATTTGATTAGATTAGGACCATGCTTTAGGTAGTTTCTAGAGAGAGAGAAGCCCCCTCTTCTCTCTAGAATTAGGGTAGATTTAGGTTAAACTCTCTTTAGTTTAGGTTTTAATTCTTGTTTTCATCTAGTTTTTCTTGCAATTTCTTGTTCCTACATCTTTATTCTCTTAGTTTATTTTGTTAATTTCTCATTTAGGTCACTTTTATGTTTATTAATCCTTGTTGCTTTTGATTTCCATTTAATACAATTTTGATGTTTCTTTGTTTATTGTTAGCTAATTGAGCTAGTATTGTTGATTCCTTGCATTGGGTAGTTGTAGATTTATTATTCATGCACTTTTTTATGATGCTTTCCTTTTATGCCTTCTAAGTGTTTGACAAAATGCTTGGTTGGATGTTAGAGTAGCTTTTTGAGCATTCTTGGCTTGAAAAGAGAAATTAGGTGCTCTTGAGTCATTAATACCCAACTTATGTTAGTGATCTAGAGTTGTTAGTTAATATTGTTTTCATTGACTCTAATCTCTTGCTAATTCTATTGGTGAGTTCATTAGGACTTTTAGATTGAGATCTACTAGTTTTATTTGACTTTCTCTCAAGTGAAGATAACATTGCACCTTCTTCCAATGTTGGAGATGACTAAATAGGATTAACTCTTGTTAATCATTGTATGATAATTAATGACTGGGATAGAAAGCCTATATTCTTAATCCTTGCTATGAATGTCTCTTTTTAGTAATTGCTTTCTTTAGTTATTTGATTTACATTTCTTGCCTTTTTCATTTCTTGTTTTACCAACCTAAACCCCCGTGAAACTCATAACCAATAATTGAGCACTCGATTGTGATTCCTAGGGAGAACGACCCATGACTAATACTCTCGGTTATCTTTATTGGGTTGGACTTGTGACAACCAAAATTCTAAACTTTGATTGAGCATTACTTGTCGGTTTGGAACTATACTTGCAACGAAATTATTTCCTCTAACCGAGAAGAAAATTCTAAGCCGACGGTTTTGCTCTTTCAAGTTTTTGGCGCCATTTCGAGGAAATTGCAATGTGTGATTGTTATTGGTTATTGTTCATATGTGAATATTTTGAATAATTTGCATTCTTTATTTGTTTTGGTAGTTTTGGTTTAGTAGTTATTTTCTTTATCTCTTGTTAGTCTTTGTTTTTGTCTTTCTACTATGAATTCTCACCATTTTGGCTATGAGTTTGGCTACAACTATGTTGTAGGGAATGTGAATTATAATGAGAACATGCATCAAGGATGGAACAATCAAAGGTGGAAGGAGCCTCAAGCATATGATCAATCTTCATGGCAACAACCTCCACCAATGTACTATGAGCAAGAGCCATTCCAAGATGCATACCAATCCAATGGCTATGGGTGACCGCCTTATGATTATCAACAACCACCACCATATGCCTATGAACCCCCTCATCAATATAGTTTTGAACCACCATACTCACAAGCCCTCTACCACCAAACACCTCCATATGACCCTAATCTTTATCTACCATACCAACCACCTTATGAGCCATATGAACCATACATAGAACCACAAAATTTTCAACACCAATACTCCCAAAAACCACCATTTCCTTATACACCACCTCAAGACTTTCACCAATATGAATCACCTTCCAACCACAATGCCTTTTTTCCAAACAATGAACCCTCTCTTCCACCAACTCCTCCAACGGATGAAGCTCTTCATGCCTTCATGCTAGAACAACAAAGAGATATTAGCTCTTATATCTAAAGGCAAGAAGAGAAGCAAAAGGAGCTAAAGAAATTAGAAGTCATGGTTGTTACCATGGTAGAAGCCATTAACGACATGGCCCCCTACCTAAGCTCATGCATCCTAAGTACCCCATTGACGAATGTAGAGGATCAACCAAGGAGCATAATGAGGGAGTGAACTTGAAACTACAAGGTGAAGAAGAGGAGTTGAAGCAAGAATTGCAACAAGGGGAAGGAGTAGAGACAATTGAGCCGGAAGGAGTGGTTGAAGATTTAGGAGATGATGAAAGTCCATGGGAATGTAGAATTATAGAGTCCTCTTCTAAGAAGCTTGATATTGATGTTGAGAAGGGTGTACAACCTCCAAAACATATCATGGTTGAAGACTTTACAGAGGTTGATCAAGAGATGGATTCAATCATTGATGAGTTTTTATCTACAATTGAATCCTCTCCCATTGGAGATGAAATTGAGGTCATAGAAGAATGTGCACAACCTCCCATACCCTTGGTAAGCAATGAAGAAGAGATTGAATTAGAAGAAAGCTACCAAGAGGAAGAGTTTGAAATTGAAGAAACTTGCAAGGAGGTAGAAGTTGTCAAGGAAGAACACAAGGGAGTAGATCTTTCAAGATCATTGGAAAATCCTCTACATAGGCTGCCATCCAATCCTTCATTTGAGTGGGTAAAACTCATTACTCTTAGCTTTATTATCCCACTTGAATTTGGTTTGCTTGAAACGAATGGCCAACTTAGGGTGCTTTGTGGAATGTAGCGTAAGAGAAGGATGTTTAGTGGTTGGCGGTGTAAATCTAGGCTCATTATGGTTGGAAGCTCAAAATTTAGGAGCATGGATTGGTGTAGTGCTCAAATGGATGGGTCTAAGAGGATAGTTTGGTACCTTAGTGAGAATTTGGCTTGCTTACCACCCGGAGAGAATCACCGTGATCAACTTGAAGACAGGTGTGAAAACAAAGTTTGGGATCCCAGATTACAATATGAGGATCAACTTTAGGAGCTCTAAGCTTGTGAAGAACTCCATCAAGGCTTGATGCAAATGTTTTGGAATGTTGGAGCACAATGGAAGACCAAGCATTGGTGGAAGTTCCAAGATGAATTCAAGCACAAGCCACCTTGATGAGAGCTCCCCATAAGTCCAACTTACGGACAATAAACAAAAGTGCTAGGTGGGAGACACCCTACCATGGTAACATATTTTCATTTTTCTCTTTTGTAAATATTGGTAAAATAAGTTTAATTTCATGTTTATTTTGATTTGTTGAGTTTATTTAGTAGTCTAGTATGTTAAATAAGGTTTTATGGTGTTTTGGTAGCTGTTTGAAGGTTTGGAATGCTTGGTTTGGTACAAGAAATTGGAAAAATTTTGAAAAACAGAGCACCCAGCCATGCGTACGCGTCACCCACGCGTACGTATGACCTCAAGAATTTCAACCCCTCACGCGTACGCCTCACCCACACGTACGCGTGACTATTGTGGTTTATCTTGTGCTTAATTTAGGGGATTTTATCAACTTTTCTCACATTTATTCAATGAAATAGCATGGTTTTGTAATTCTCCCTAAATTTGTGCTTAAGAGTGAAAATATGCTTTTTAGGCCTTAAAATAGCTAAATTTAATTCACTTTAATTCCATTCGATGCCTTGATATGTTTGTTGAGTGATTTCAGATTCATAAGGCAAGTATTGGATGGAAGAGGTGAAGAGAAAAGCATGCAAAGTGGAGAATTCATGAAAAAATTAGCATTTGGAGAATTGAAGGCCACGCGCACGCGTCACCCACGCGTACGCGTGAAGAGGAAATTCAAGCCACGCGCACGCGTCACCCACGCGTACGCGTGAGGAGGAAATTTGCCAGCGACGCGCACGCGTGACGCTGATCACACGACCTCATTAAAGTAAAAATGCTGGGGGCGATTTCTGAACTTTCCAGGCCCAAATCCAACTCATTTCTGAGGCTATTTCATGCAGAATTCAAGATTGGACAAAAGGGGAGCAATTAGATTAGATTAGGATCATGCTTTAGGTAGTTTCTAAAGAGAGAAGCTCCCTCTTCTCTCTAGAATTAGGGTAGATTTAGGTTAAACTCTCTTTAATTTAGGTTTTAATTCTTGTTTTTATCTAGTTTTTCTTGCAATTTCTTGTTCCTACATCTTTATTCTCTTAGTTTATCTTGTTAATTTCTCATTTAGGTCACTTTTATGTTTATGAACCCTTGTTGCTTTTTATTTCCATTTAATGCAATTTTGATGTTTCTTTGTTTATTGTTGGTTAATTGAGTTAGTATTGTTGATTCCTTGCATTGGGTAGTTGTAGATTTATTATTCTTGCACTTTTATGATGCTTTTCTTTTATGCCTTCCAAGTGTTTGATAAAATACTTGGTTGGATGTTAGAGTACTTTTTGAGCATTCTTGGCTTGAAAAGAGAAATTAGGTGCTCTTGAGTAATTAATACCCAACTTATGTTGGTGATCTAGAGTTGTTAGTTAATATTATTTCCATTGACTCTAATCTCTTGCTAATTCCATTAGTGAGTTGATTAGGACTTTTGGATTGAGATTAACTAGTCTTATTTGACTTTCTCTCAAGTGAAGATAACATTGCACCTTCTTCCAATGTTGGAGATGACTAAATAGGATTAGCTATTGTTAATCATTGTATGATAATTAATGACTAGGACAAAAGCCTATATTCTCAATACTTGCCATGAATGTCTCTCTTTATTAATTGCTTTCTTTAGTTATTTGATTTACATTTCTTTCCTTTTTAATTTCTTGTTTTACGAACCCAATCCCCCGTGAAACTCATAACCAGTAATTGAGCACTCGATTGTGATTCATAGGGAGAACGACCCGTGACTAATACTCTCGGTTATCTTTATTGGGTTGGACTTGTGACAACCAAAATTCTAAACTTTGATTGAGCATTACTTGTCGGTTTGGAACTATACTTACAACGAAGTTATTTCCTCTAACCGAGAAGAAAATTCTAAGCCGACGGTTTTGCTCTTTCAAAGTACTTGCAATTTTGTTGTGGAGTTTACAATTTGCATCGACAATTACTCTTCAAGCATGACATAACAACAACAATCAAATTAACATGAAGAGTAACTTATCTTAAAGTAACAGTAGCCAAAGAACAACCTACTAGGGTTCATTTCTGTTCTAGATTCAAATAGGATTGCATAACGGTGGCAATCGCAACTTGGGTGTTCGAATTTTTGCTTCCTCCCAATTTCGTTGTTCTCAATCCTACCTTGATCACATCTTCAATCTCTCGATAGTCCTCCATGAACGGCGATTAGAAGTTGAATATTTCTTTATGCAGTGCATCCTTCTATTTAGGGTTTCAAATGGTTGAACAACGAAAGAAAGAAGAAGTAAAGCATTTTTGAAAACAACATCGTGTTGCTAACTCACCAAGGAGCGATTTATCCCTTTAAATGCTTACTTGACATGTGTTGAGTTAACGTTACACATAAACAAAATTTGTTAACTCTGGACAGAAATATTAATAGAGGAAATTAAATGTCTGATGAAATTAATTATGAAGGACTACAATATCATTTTCCAATCAATAGAAAGCAAAAAAAAAGTTAGTGAAATAATTAAGAGACAGGATAAAATTTTACTCTATTATATATTATAAAAGGTGATTTCTTCCAAACCTAAAGTAATGTTATGGGTTATTTATCCTTGATTAGGTGTCACCATCACAG
Source organism: Arachis ipaensis (assembly GCF_000816755.2). Taxonomy (NCBI): domain Eukaryota; kingdom Viridiplantae; phylum Streptophyta; class Magnoliopsida; order Fabales; family Fabaceae; genus Arachis; species Arachis ipaensis. Next base: position 25,678,298 of record NC_029792.2, read on the forward strand.
CCATTGATCAAGTAAAATTTTCAAAGCTTCATTAAATAATGAAGTGTGATAGTCAAACATTTTAATGAACCTATAACATAAACATACTACATCGTACTATATGAATAGCTAGTGTATATACATCCTGTATAATGTATAGGGAGACATTTGTAATTATAATTTCTAATCTCTAAATTGAGTTTTTAAAAAAATAAACCCTCCATCTGTTCCTCAAATTCAACATGCATCTATGAGAAAAGGAACACGCATTGCCTCCATAAACCCAACCGTCTTTCGTTTTTTGGCCTTCGTTATATGTTATACAACACATTAATCAACCCCAGGTTCATTTTGCAAGCATTACTGGAAGTCAACTCTCTTCCATTTTTATTGTTCACCTCAACCCTAGGTTCATTTTGGTATTTGGAGTTGTAGGAGCCATTACTAGAACTCTGTTTCCCTCGGCTAGGTACCGGCATTGACTTAGGTGAGGCCGAAAGGTATTTTTTCTGTGGATCCTGTAGTAAAAAATTTTGAACCTAGTAGCTTAACCTCTGCTCATCACGAAACTGTTACAAGTGGAAGGCGGTTTACCATTCCCATTTTTCAGTCGGCTTCGAATCACGTGCGGGTGTTTAATTAAGGTTGTCTCCCTCCAGCAGTTTAGTTTTTTACTCATTGGAGCTCAAGCTTTGGTTGTCATCAAGGTATCTTTGATTTAATTTTTTGTTATTAATCGAGGTTAGTTTAATTTTCCTGAAAGTCTTTGTCGTTTCAAAGATTCTCTGTTTAGGATTTTAGGTTTTGGGTTGATGTTCTCGAATTTGGAATTTAAGTCACGTTTGCCAGTTGTATGCTGTAGCTAGGTTTGGGGCATTGAAATTAAAACGTTATACCAGACACTTAAACAATTGGGTTAGTCTTAATAGCATTAGTTCCAGTGATTATAGATGCTACTAATTAGCTTAGGTTAGCTCCCTGTAGTTGCTTCCTTTGGTTATGTTTATTCACATTTTTTTTACCATCCTGGATTTTGGTAGGGGTATAATTATGTCTACATACGAGGATGATATTAAGAATGATTCTGATAATGATTTGGGTGATGATTTCGATTATGAACCGAATGCACACTATGATGTTGAAGATGACGATGTTGATTCGTTGGATTTTACTAGCAAGAGTGAACACGATTGTGATGTAAAACGAATAGCAAATTTAATGGTGGAGGATATTTGGAACCTACAGTTTAGGACAGAGGATGAGGCTTGCCAATTTTATAACGCTTATGCTTGTTGGCATGACTTTGTAATGAGGAAGGATGATGTGGTAAGGGATAAGGAAGGTAAAATTATTTGCAGGCAACTTATTTGCAATAAAGAGGGCTGCAGGAATATGAGGTATCTTGATCTGGATAATAGATCAAGGGAGGCAAGGTCACTAACGCGAATCAAGTGTCCAGCTCGGCTTTAGGTAAAGGTTGACTACGGCTGTGGTAGATTGAAAGTATCATGTTTTATGGAATTTCACAACCACGATTTGGCGCACCCCAATTTGTGCATCTCGTTCCAGCCAATCGTCGTCTCACTGTTACCGATAAAGTCCAAGTGGAGAATCTTCATACTTTTGGTGTCAAGACGTGCCATATTATGGGATACATTGCATTCCAAAAGGGTGGATATCGTCATGCTGGCTTCACCCGCAAAGATTTGTACAACCACGTTGATCGTTCTCGTAGATCAAAAGTAAAAAATGGGGATGCCAATGTAGCAATCAACTATTTGATTAGAAAGTCAAACAACGATCCGTTGGAGCATATATTTTGGGCAGATGGGCAATCAATTGTCGACTATTACTACTTTGGAGATATTGTTGCCTTTGATTCAACGTACAAGAAGAATAAATACAACAAACCATTGGTCATTTTCTCCGGATGCAATCATCACGGGCAGACTATTATTTTCGGCTCCAGTCTACTATCGGACGAAACGACAAACATGTATAAGTGGTTGTTGGAAATGTTTGTTGAAGCGATGGGTGGGAAGCTTCCTAAAGCAGTTATAACTAATGGAGACCTTTGATGACTGGGCATCATGTTATATTTTTCTATGCTTTTTCATATAAAAAATTAGTTTATAATGCCCAATTATTGAATATTTGTTGTGCTTAAGTTGCATTATACCAGGAACGGAGTATAGCGGCGGAGAATTAGGGGCGTTTCACCTTGGCACCGCAAAATAACTATGCGGAAGAGTTATCCCTTCATCTGCCGCAATAACAGCGGCGATTGCATCTGGAAACGCCACAGGTGAGGATCGAATGATAATTTAATTTCTGTTTACCCCTTTTTTATCTCATACACTTATTTTACCTTATCATATTTAATCATCGATTTCCCCCAATTTTGCCAAATTACCTGCGAAGGGAGCTGGGTAGCGCGCGAAACACCGCCATCACTGCAATACCGTGCCCAACTGCTACTAATTCATTCTCTTTTATCTGGCGTCGAGGTTTTGCCTCTCATAAACAATTCCTGAAACCCAAAGTCCCTCATCCATGGTGTGCGAAATCTCCAACCTCTGCCCCAGGTTGTCGAGACGCGCAGCTGCCATCGGAGCTTCTCCCACCAGCGGCAAAGTTTCCCATCTCCTCGATTGAAACCGTGACACCCTCCTCCACAGTGCACCAATCTCGGCCATCACCGCCTCTCCCCTGTCACTGGTGCGTTCTTCCACTCTAATCTTTCCTTCTTGTTTTCATTCTTGGTTCAGAATTTTGAAAAGAATTTATCTATATCTGTCATTAATTTGGGTTAATTGCTGCTGTTTAGAGCTTTGGATTTGAAGGTACCACTTTTTCTTATTTTAATGGCTGCTATGTATTGAAATTGATAGTATTAGTAGATAAATGAAAAAAACGATCATTATCATTATGAGAGGAATGAATCGGTTATGGATTGTGCAAACTATTTATGAATTCAAGCTCTCTATAGTGATATAGCTAACTCTCTTATGAGCCTTTAACTAATTTTGCTAAAACATATTATGAATTGAATTTTATCAAATTTTTTAACACAGGACTTGAAAATTGATATGGGCAGTAGGTAGTAAAGATAACATGTCAGTTGTGATTCAAAGTTTATTATCTACTGTTAATTTTGTCATGTTCTGTGTCTGATGTCAAAAGCTTTAGAATCCAAGTTTTTATGCTTCTAAAAGGGTCATAAATATTGATAGTTATATATGGCAAGTATCACCTTCAAGATTTGATGGGTCTATCATCTTGATTCATAACTACTTTAATGTGTCCTGTTTGAATAAAGATAAAGTATGACACAAGTTTGAATAGGGCACGGCTTTGTATGAAAGTGGCTACCATGCTTGTGGATTTTAGTGGATTGTCAAGCTTACTAACTTTGCTTTGAAATTTCGAGAGTTCTTCAACTTCACATCTAGTCGAACAATGGAGAGTTTACTGTATAATCAATTGTGGGATCATATTCTTGTTGACTTGGTGTGTTCAAAGATTCATGCAATAAGGGATCCATAAAAAATGTGCTTTAAAAACTAAAAGCTATAAAGTATTACTGTTGAGTTATTTTCTGTTATGCACTTGTTTGACAGTTATCAGATTAAATAAATAGTAGATGCATATACTAGCTATTTCTAATTTGAACTTGTGTGCTGCCTATTTTCTTATGTTCTGCTTTAGCTAATGTCATAAGATGTTCTTTTCAAGCCTAATTGGGATTCCATTGAATTTTGGGTATATTAGTTAATGTCAGCAACCGAGCACAAGTTGGTGAGCGTGTTACTAATTTTGTAAAATATCATTCTTGTTTTATTAGACATTATGCCAGCTTCAACTTCCATTATGGGAAATATTATTTTCATCAATCCGAATTTGACATTATTCATAGTCTATTAGTATAAGACATCTTGGTTGTAAATTTCTGTGCAGCACGCATATTTAAAACTAGTATATTATAATATGTGTACATGTCACCAAGTTTTTCATCCTCTTTCTCTCTTGTCATAGTAAAATTTGATAGTCATTTCAGCTATACTAAGTATTTATCTTCAATAAGATAGTTTGATATCTATCATTAAATAATTTATTACATTGACTTTTGTACATAAAAAAGCTATTCATCTTAGTGTACTTGTGTGCAATGCTACCAATGAAGCATAGTCACCTCCCTTATTGAGCAAAGCTTTATGCTTACCCTTCTCTGCAATAGCACGATTCTTAACTACTACAATCAAATCAGCACCTTTGATTGTAAATAGCCTATATGCCACCACAATGGTGGTTCTGTCCACCATAACCCTGTCAAGTGCATCCTGAACCACTTTCCCAGACTCAGCATCAAGTGCACTTGTTGCTTCATCTAGAAGCAATATCTTGGGATTCTTAACTATGGCTCTTGCAATCGCCACTCACTGCTTCTGGCCACCGGATAATTGGATGCCACGCTCGCCTACTATCGTGTCATAACCTTGCATGTATAACATAACATTCTTATGAGTTCAGAACTATAATCCTAGGAGTGTCCAATTAACATAAGTTGAAAACTTGCACTAGTCCTAAGAGAGAATAAGGTAATAATGATTTGATGGTTCATTTTTAGTGTAAACATAGCATTTTTTTTAGAATTGTGTGAAAGAAACTGGAATAAAAAAATACTGAAAATGAAAATAAGAATCAATCAGGACTTAAACTTGGCAATTTAATTACCTGCTGTAAACTACTAATGAACTTGTGAGCATTAGCAAGTTCTACTGCAGCTATGATTTCTGCTTCTGTTGCATCTCCTCCTTTTCCATATGCGATGTTAGCTAGGATCGTGTCGTTGAACAACACAGGCTCTTGGCTAACCAAACCCATCTGTTGTCTTAGCCACTTAACTTGAAGTGTTTGGATATCCTTTCCATCAAGTGTAATGTGACTTGAACCAGGGTCATAAAATCTTTGCAGTAATGCTATCACTGTTGACTTTCCACTTCCACTTTCTCCAACCACTGCAACTGTCTGAAATTTTATGAATGCAACAATCCATTTGTTACTTTCTAATCTCAATTTTGGAAGAAAAAATATTTCTTTTAAGAAGCAAATAAGCAAATATTTCTTTTTAATAAAAAATATTGAGACTTTTGAGGGAATCCATAGCAAGTGATGTCACATGGAATTGAGAAAGAGAAAGTTCCAATCAACACTGTTTGTATTAATGTTTGGAATTAGGTCTATTTGATGAATTCAATTGGAAATCATCTTTTAAATTGAGTTTAGAAGAGCTCCATTACTACTCGGTTTGTTAGACTAACAACAATTCAATGGATATCATTTAGTTAGAGTTGTTTTTAGAGGCAATTTAATCAGAGTTTTTCCTAGTCTCAATATTTTACCTGCTAGCATTTTCGGTTCCTTTTTTTGTGCCTTACTCTTCTTGCCCTGCCTTTTTTCTTGGATTTTTTTATGTTCTTTCTTGTTGAACCAATTATTTGTACCTCCATGGTAGAAGACAGGATAGGAAAACTATAATCAAATATTCTTAGAAGCATATCTAGAATTATATATCTACAAGTTCAAGATTTTATTATCTATCCATTATGATTGTTTAGTTATATTTTATGTTATAATTATTTTCTAAATCTAACTTTTACCTTTGTTTTCTTTTTCATTTTTTTAAGGAAGCTTTTCTTTATCTTTTTATTTTTTGGATCTGGAACCAGCAATTGTATCTCTCAGTAATTTTTTAGAAAGCACACAATTTAAGAATGAGTAAGCAACCCCCTAATACCTTGCGTGTGCTACATGTTATTCGGGATGCAAGTAACTTTGTTTCTATTTCCGTTTTGACTTATTCTGTTGCCCTATACATGGTCTTGCTTGCAATAAATTGTCGAATATTACTCGTATATTACTTTTTCAGCTCATAATCGTGATATACTGTTATTGGTTCAGCTAACACTCATCCCATTTTATTTTATTTTATTTAGTTTTATTTCTTTATGTAATCTTTATTTATTTGTTTGTGCTAATTCATTAAATAAGACATTGATAAGAGCTGGATTACAAAGCCACAAGGTAGTGCAGAATATAGGGATGGTCTGAATAGATTCCTTGACTTTGCATTTGCCAATGCATCATCCGATGGGATGATACATTGTCCATGTCCTTTGTGTGGGTTTCAATTTTTCCAAACTAGAGAGGATGCGTACGATCATCTTCTGATGAAACCCTTTCTCCCTAACTATACTTTTTGGTTACATCATGGTGAGAGGATCGTAGACGAGAGCTCCAGCAGTAGAGAAGAACTAGAACCTATTGGAAATACAGTAGATCAAATGCGTGACATGGTAAATGAGGCATTCAACTTCCCGAGACTGCAAGGTGATGATGAAGACTCGATGGATGAACATGTCGGAGATGGTGTGGAGGGGTTGCCGTACTTATCCGACGAACCTAGCCGCGAGGCTCGTGCCTTACATGAATTGCTTGAGGATGGCGAGCAGGAACTATATCCAGGATGCTCAAGATTCTCGAAGCTGTCTTTCTTGGTGAGGCTGTACCATATAAAGTGCATGTGCGGAGTGAGCGACATGGCTTTCGGGTTAATTCTAGAGCTATTGGGGGACGCCTTTGAGCATGCAAAGATTCCGAAGACCTTGCATGATGCCAAGAAGATCATAAAGAAGCTCGGTATTGAATACAAGAAGATAGATCCATGTCCAAATGACTACATGCTATACCAGGGCTGCGATAAAGACCTGTCTAGATGCAAATGGTGTGGAGCATCCAGGTGGAAGCTAAAGACTAGAAAGAATTCTTTAGTAAGGATCACCACCGTTGTCAAGAAGAATGGGAAACCTCAGGCGACGAAAATTCTTCGTTATTTTCCTCTGATTCCACGGTTGCAGCAATTATTCATGTCCAGCAAGACATCCGTAGACATGTTGTGGCACAAGAGAGAAAATAACCCTGATGGTTCCTTGAGGCATCCCAGGGATGGCGAGGCCTGGAAATAATTTGACAGGAGATTGATAAACCACTATTTTATAGTTTATATTGTGTTTAATTGTGTGGTTTTGTCATGATCCTTACCCACTTATTCATCAATTTAGCATGCATTTAAATTTCCTTCCTAATTTCAGTACATGTTTGAAAATTGCTTCCTAGAGACTTTAATTATTTATTTTTAATTCTCCTTTATTCCATTCGATGCCGTGATTTGTGTGTCAAGTGTTTCAGGCTTTATAGGGCATGAATGAGATGGAGATTGGAGAGGAAGCTAGCAAAAATGGAAGGAACACAAGAATTTGAGGAGATAACCAGCGAGAAGTGACGCGGTCGCATGGCTCACGCGACCGCGCGAAGGAGCACAAATCGCAGTGACGCAGCCGCATGGCTTGCGCGGCCACGTGGATTGGAAAGTGCAAGCGACGCGGTAGCGTGGACGACGCGAACGCGTGGAGAGGAAAAAGCGCAAGCGACGCGTCCGCATGGACGACGCTATCGCGTGACATGTGCGATCTGCATAATCTGCAGAATCCGCTGGGGGCGATTTTGGACCTTATTTCGGCCCAGTTTTCGGCCCGGAACAGCAGACTAGAGTCAGAGAATGTGCAGAAATAACACACACATTCATTGAGTAGTTTTTTCAGATCTAGTTTTTCACTCTCTTAGGTTTCTCTCTCTAGTTTTCAGAATTTTAATTTTCAATTGGTCTTAGCATTGGAACAGTGAGAAGAGTTATTTCCTCATCAAGACTTCATCATTCTAGTTTGTTCTCTTAACTTGGTTCTATTCTTCCATGTTCTTTGTTATGTTCAATTTTGTCATTCAGATACTTTTATGATTATTTAACGCAAGGATTATTTCTTTTTAATTCAATTTCAATTCCAATAATCATGTCTTCTTTTAATTCCCTTTCATGCGCTATGGATTCTTTATTTACAATGCGTGAGTAGTTTCCTTACTTGATGGGGAGTTGATTAAAAGGAACTCTTGAGTTGGAAGGATTGAAAGAAAATTTGTAATTGGGTTAAATGTTGGATTGCTATCCTGTCACCGACGCCAATCCCTTTGAACTAAGTGGGTTGCAACTTGTGAACAGATCTGGCATTCCCACTTGTTTGACTTTCCCTTACCTAGTAAAGGATAACCAAACAGAACAACCATTAATTACAAATTAATCTTACAATCACACCATCAATGATAGAGATTCTAACCAATCAATTCCCGGTCAAGGCTTTTATTTATATTATTTAAAAATCCCCAATTTAAATTCCAATTTACTTAGCTCAACTTCTTGGAACATCTGATTAATAAAACAGCACACTTTTCTGCAACTCGTTGGGAGACGACCTGGGACTTAAAACTCCCAGTAATTTTAATTTAAAATCTCTGTGACATATTTCTAAATTGATAAGCAGGTTCTCGGTGAGTTAAGAACTATACTTGCAACGTAACCATTTTAATAAATTTTTAATTCACTAGCTTCTGCTTCCCATTAGAGATATACTGACTTTTCTGGCGATCCGCGTAGTGTTCGCTTAGCCTTGGCCAGTGATGGCTTCAATCCTTTTGGAAACATGAGTTCAAAGTACTCAATATGGCTAGTGATTCTTATTCTGTACAACTTACCCCCTTGGATTTGCATTAAACAAACCAACTTTATTCTCTCCATGATTATTCCCGGTCCTAAAATGCCCGGCAATGACATAAATGTCTACCTACAGCCCCTGATCGATGAGTTGAAGCAGTTGTGGGCCGGTGTTGATATATACGACGCGTGAGAAGAAAACATTCAAGATGCATGCTGTGTTGATGTGGACTATCTGCGATTTTCCTGTCTTGGGCAATTTATCTGGCTAGAATACGTACGGTGGGAGAGCTTTCCCCACGTGCAATTTGGACGCTGAGACTAGGCGACTCACCTTCAGTTAGAAATGGTGTTTCATGGGTCATCGTCACTTCTTGAATCACGATCATAGATATAGATAGGACCGGAGTAGATTTGATGGCAAGGTAGAAGATAGATCCCCACCTGTCAAATTGACTGGTAGGGATATCTTGAGACAGTTCGAGGGTGTGCCCGTCTCACAGGGCAAGGTGCAAGCGGTGGGTGGTAAAAGAAGGCGCGGACAGCAGACCGTGGTGCAAGACGAGTCTCCCTGGGAAAAGAGGAGTATATTCTTTGATCTCCCATACTAGGAGGACAATGAATTACGTCACAACCTTGACGTGATGCACATAGAGAAGAATGTGTGCGACAACATTATTTTCACCATGTTGAACGAGAGTGGTAAATCCAAAGACCACCTAAAAGCTTGAAAAGATCTCCAGTTGATGGGAATCAGGCATGATATGTGGGCACTTGAAGGTGGAAAGTATCCCTCTGCAGTATTTACCATGTCGAATCCACAGAAGGATGTCTTTCTTAAGACCATCAAGAATGTAGTCTTTCCAGACGGGTACTCTAGCAACATCTCTCGCTGTGTTGATTTAAAACAGCACAAGTTATCGAGCTTGAAGAGTCACGACTACCACATTCTAATGGAACATCTATTTCCAATTGCGTCAAAACATCTATTTCCCACCCCAGTATCCGCCGTCATAGCTGAGTTATCAGCCTTTTTCCAACTAACATGTAGTAAATCAATAGATCCTCAGCAACTTCCTCTCCTTCAGGATCGTTTGGTCCATACCCTGTGTCACATGGAGATGATATTTCCACCTTCCTTCTTCACAGTCATGGTCCATCTAACAGTGCATTTGGTCAAGGAGTTACACCTCGGTGGCCTAGTGCATCACCAGTGGATGTACCCAATTGAGAGGTTAAAATCTAAATAAGCCTTCTCGACCTTTTTTATTAAGATAGTTTTCATCTAGTAATTTACCTGTTATGTTTTTGAAGGTACCTATGTCGTCTCAAGCAGTACGTGTTCCCAGAGGTTGGAAAGACAGTCGGGGCTGCTTCATATTTTACTCTAATAGTAACCGAAAACCTTCAAGCACATCGTTATGTACTGGTCAATTGCCTTGCTGTGGAGAAATTGTTAGAGTAAGTATAGAGCCTGAGGTCTATAATTATACATTGAGCCAATATGGTATTGATAGTATTGAACTTGAACAAACTTTCTGTATGTATAGTGAGTTCAGAGCCTTCACGAAGAGAAAACTGTGAAATAAAACAAGGTCCCAATCTCACATAGATAGTGTTGTGCATAGAGAATTTCCCAACTGGTTCAGGCACGAGGTAATCCTTTATATCTTAGGATCCTACTACCCTTTCATGCTATGTTGCCTCTAAGGGTTCAATGCCAGGTCCCATTTGGAAGCACCAGTCATTCAAACGAGTTGCAGTGGCTTGCCTGTGGTCCCCTTACTCGGGCTAGACGCTTTCAGGCTTACAACGTCAATTGATTTAAATTTAGAACCATGTCGAGGGAGGAAGGGATGAAAACATAGAATAGCGGGGTTTATGTTACTTCAGATACTAGAAGTTATGCAAGCAAACGAGATGTCAACGTTGCTGTTGGCGGTGTTGATGCGCGAGCATCTTTCCTATCTTTTCCTAGTGAATTTGCATTTAAATTGTTGAGTTTAATCAAGAATTAATTATCTTTTAGTCACTATGGATGCTAATTTGAGTCTTGTGCAATTCTATTTATTTTAGGTAGCATTCAGTTGGATTTGATGGAGTTTCTGGAGAAGAAGAGATGAAGGCGAATGATGCTGTCAACCCTGACCTCTCTGCACTCAAACCTGAATAACTCGAGCTACAGAGGTCTAATGGATGTGATTCCAGTGGCGTTGGAAAGCGAACTTCCAGAGCTTTCCAACGATATATAATAGTCCATACTTCTTCTCCGAACTCACTGCCAAGGCTGCGCCTAACTTGAGATTTCTCAAGTTAGGCGCAAGACACAACAACAATACGCGAGATTGGTCCTGCCCACTTCAAGTTAGGCGCACTAAAGCCCAAGTTAGGCGCAGCTTTACTCAACTAAACTCCAATTCATGCTGCCAAGCCCAAGTTAGGCGTGGATCCTAGTGAAGCCAAGTGGTCCCCATCCATCAATTGAAGATTTGCTGATTGCTATAATTAATTCTAATTTAAATTCAAATATTATTTTTAGGAAAAGATATTATTTTTAGTTTTAGATATTTTGATTTTAAATTTATTAGGATTAGTTATAAAAGGGAGAAACTTTCCTTCCCTAGGGATTCAGATCCATCAGATTGGAACTCAGTACATTTTACCTGAATCCTTATTTTCTCTTTACCATGAGCAACTAAACCTCCACTGTTAAGGTTAGGAGCTCTATCTATTTCTATGGATTAATTTAATTGATTTTTCTATTTTAATTCATGTATGGATTTATGATTTAAGAATTGTTTTCGCTTTTTATTTTATTAATTTGGGTGGAACGGAAGTATGATCATCTTTCTATTTGAGTTCTTGTATAACTTGGAAAGGCTCTTTACTTGAACAACAGCTTGAAAACATGTTCTCCTAAATTTTAATTATCTGGATTTAACGGGATACGTGACATATAATCCTTTTATTTTTGGGTAGTTAGAGTTTTTGTGGAATATAAACTGGAATTTGATCATCACCCTCTAATTGGAATTAATTGACCAAGGAATTGGCTGTTGATGAGTTTTAGAGGAGACTAGGAAGGTCTAAGGAATTAGGGTCTAGTCACATATAGTTTGCCATAAATTAAATCCTACATGATTAAAATAGTTAGTAAGAAAAATTAATCCAGAAAAATAGATAACTCTGAAGCCTTGACTATCTTCTCCATATTTTCTTCCCAAAGTATTTACTTGCCTTTCTTCAATATTCTTGATATTGTTTAATATCTTTTATATTGCATCTTAACACCAATTTTTGTTTGTCTAACTAAGCCTATCAAATACTATTGTTGCTTAATCCATCAATCCTCGTGGAATCGACCCTTACTCACGTAAGGTATTACTTGGTACGACCCGGTGCACTTGCCGGTAAGTTTGTGGGTTATAAATTCCGCACCAGGTGTCTCATATTACAGGAGATTAGTAAACATCATCAAGCTAAATTACAGTGGTCAATTCACTGTAGTCTTGTTCAAATGTCTTTGGGCAGACATCACGTCGGGCAGAGGCATACGACAAGATGTTTTGGGCCACACCTGTGTCAATTTTACCTCTGAGATTCACACCAGTGATTGACAAGATGATGAGCCATACATCTTAGCCTCCGAGGCGCGTCTTGTGTTCTACGTGGAGGATGAGGCTGACAACGGATGGAGTGTAGTAGTCCATATAAAGCCAAGAGATTTATTTGACATTGGTGAAGATTATGAACATTTTGAGGTCGACTTTCATCCCCAGTCTTGTATGACTAGCTTGCTTGGATTTGATGTTGAAGCCCTACGGTTGACATGAAACGGCGACTTAGAAGAATCCAGTAATGACGGCGTTGAAGATTGTGATGAGGCCGTCGAATCCTAATATACATTTCTCTATCATGCATGTAGATCATATTCATAGGAGATTCTGTATATACATTACTGGCATGATTCACCTATGATAGATAATGGATTGTATTTTAGTCTTATCCTTAGACAATAGATGTGAATTGGTCAATATATTTTAGTTTTTTTAATACCTTTTCCATACAGAAAAAGCCCTTTTATCCAACTGATTTTTCACAATGTTGTAACCTCTCATACAAGTCGTCTAGCAATCACATTTTTTTATTGTCCTTGTACATTCTTTTGATATCTGTTGCCTACCAGGGAAATTGGAGAGAAGAGGCTTCTTTTTAGTTTGCAGAAGCAGCTGGTTCGTAGAGAAGTTGATAGATGCATCTCAATTATCTTTGTTGGACCACGCAACATCCTTTGCAAGGTAGTTGTGGTTTAAAGAGTCCCGTATACAATCATGGATGGATGCCTTCTCTAGAAACAAATACCTCACTGTGGCCATTGGTCATGCGCCTGCTTCAATCATGAAGGTTTGGTTGCTGCTGCCCATAGAAATTTTGTCAGTCTCTTCTTATTTTTGGATGAAACCCGACAAAGATTTCAAGTGGTTATGTTAAAATTGTAGGAATTGCTTCAATGGGTTCGAAGGTACAAGGCTAAGTTTGGATTTGAGTTTATAACAAGTACGGAGACATGGTTCCTACAGAAAATACTCGATGAGGTAAAGGTAAATACTCATGTGTTTACTCCTGTATTTAACTATGTCTGACGTATATCAAACTTCTTCATTAGCAATAAGGAGCATATAGTATATACTTTTTATTAAATACGTTTTATGAAAAGGAAAATAACACATAAAATTTGACTTTGTTTTAAAGTTGGGAGCAATTTGTTATGCATAAGACAGGGAATGAAGTGTGGATGGGCTTATATATGTTGGCTGTGTCCGTTCCTAGTAGTGTTTTAACCTTGGTTTGTCTCACGTGTCACTGGAAGTGTATGTAGGGCATATCCCTAGTATGCGACAACTAGATAGGCCTTTTTTCAATAGGCATGGTTGCCTTCGAAAGCTGACTATAATCTTAGAAGAAATTATTGAAATTAATTTAAATATATAATGGATTAAATACATGTGTGATTTATTCTAGCTGCACTGGACTCTACCTAGTGACAAAATGATTTGTAGTTGTTTTATTCCTCTGGAGTTTGGTAAACTGGAAATGAAGTATTGCAAGCTCATGAAAGAAAATGTCTATTGGAATCCTATTACTTGAATAGCATAATAGATTGCCCTGTTTTTTAAAAAGGGTGAATATTGTAGCAAACTAACAAAAATGTTCCAATTAACCACAGGTTCTATTAGAACTCATTAAGTACATTCAACCTCTCTTGTATTTTGGATCTTTTTTTTGTTCAAAATAAAAATCTGATAATAGTATTGGTTTCATTTGTTTCTGTTTCTTCTATTTTAGTGGTCTGACCTTAGCACATAATGTTGAATTGCACTAAAATCTGCTTGATCAATGTGATGCTGTATCAAACCTTTAACTTTGTGTATAACAAGTCAATCCAGCACCAGTCATTTGCATGAGCATGCTTATAATTCAACTGCCAAATTATTTAACAAAATAAGTATATATAACAAAATAGTAACCAACATTAACCAAGAAAATAAGTATATATTTATAGTCAACCCCTCGTTAGCTTGTTTTAAATTTTAATGCTTTAATACCTTAATTGGTGATCAAGAAGAAGAAAAAAATTGCTACATAAAGTATGAGGTAAGGTCCTAAAACATGTAAAGTCACTTACATGGCCTATGCTTTTATATTACTATTATTGCTCAATTGCTAGTCTTTTTTTTGTACAAGTTTTGATGTTGGTAACGGTGAAGGTTACAAAATAGTTTACATCTCCTTAGTGCTAGTATTAATGTTACTATTTTGTGCAGGAACGCTATGAAAATACTCTTGTCATTGAACTGGATATTGCAGCATGGGAGGAATTCAAACTCATAGAACATGGACTTGAACGACTATGGGAACGTAAGAAAGACACGACATCTACGATGTTAATTTATCTAGATTATGTTCACACACTAATTCTTCATATTTTGGGTGTGTTTGGCTATGATGCAACTCTCAGGGTTATCTCGATCCAATATTCAAAAGGCATCCAAAGAACCGGGGGAGGTGGTTCCAGATTCAATGGAGGAAGAGGACGTTGTCTCCTCCGATGGTTCTCATGAGTAGGGGTGGCAAGCGGGGAAGCCCGCCCCGCCCCGCCTAGTGAGGCAGTCCCAGAATCCCAGCCCGCCCCGCCTAACAGCGGGCTGGCGGGCCGGCGGGCTAAGCCCGCCAAATATCTTTTTTTTAACTTTTAACTATTAAATAATATATATAAAAGCATAAAAAAATCTCTTCTATTTTTCACTTTTAACTATTATAATTTCTAAAAGTATAAACAAATTATAATTTTTATATTCACAAACATTAATGTATTTGTAATTATAAATATCTAATAAACATAATTATAAACCAAGTTTTCATCCAAAACATGATTATAAATATTGTTCCCAAAGCAAAATAAACATAATTATAAATAGTCTCTAAAACAAAATAAACATAATCCAAAACACTCAATTTTCATCTTCATTCTCTTGTAAGTTGGGTTGGGAGAAGTTGGGTTTTGGCAAAAAATTATAAAAATACCCCTTAATAAAAAAAATACTAAGCCCGGCGGGAAAGCCCGCCCCACCCCGCCAAAGTCCGCGGTTTAAGCGGTGCGGGTTAGGTGGGCTTTTGCTATTTGGTGGTCCTAATTTCCCAGTCCAGCCCGCCTTTTTTAGCGGGTTACGCGGGCCGGCCCGGCGGGTTTAGGTCCGTTTGCCACCCCTACTCATGAGGCTGATTCTGCTGGACGAAAGGCTTCCGTGCTGTCCTATGACCTCAATAAAACGCTAGAAGAGAATGAATATCCTTATAGTAAAATGTCTCTTGGAAAGAAGAATGCATAGCACCTGGCTATATAGGCAACACGATACTTGAATCCTTGAGGACAGTGCTTTAAATATTTGAAGAATCTCGATTCACATTGTATAGGATAGCCGAGACTTGTTTGTTGATTTTGTCGTGACCTTATAACTATTCAAATTGTTATCAGAGATTGTTCTTATTGGACATTTTAGCATATAAGAGAACTAAGGAAATTTGATATTTAGTCAAGATTGGTACATTTGTTATTTTTTTGAGATGAAAGAGTTTTCAATTGGGTTTATCAAACAGAATTGTTGAAGATGAAAAAGTAACATAGTTTGTAGTAGCCATGGCAAGAAATCAACAAGAATTACATAAGTTTTCGGTCCATTAAAATTAATAGTTTATAGTTTTGACTTATTGAAGATGAAGGTAGAGACCAATTTTATGAGATTTATGTTATTAATAATTTTTTTTATTAAATTTCAATGACAATTAAATTAAACTCTTTTTCGAGAAAAACCCAAAACAGTCCTGATAATTATCTTGAAAGACAACGAGGCCCTTGACAAAAAAAAAACCAACCCAACCCCGACAATTACCTCGAAAGGACAACGAGACTCCTGTGCCAAAAAAAGTCAATGTTGTTTTTTTTGGCACAAGGGCTAATCAGTCCCAAAAAAAAGATCAGAGGCCGATTTGGGTGTTTTTTTTCTTGGGGCCTCGTTGTTCTTTCGAGGTAATTGTCAGGGGTCGAGTGGGGTATTCACTCTTTTTCATTATTACTATTATTATTATTATATACACTAAAGCACTAACAAACTTAATAACAACAGCCCTATATATATATTGCAATTCATATTTTGAATCGAGCCCGGTGCGCCCAAATCCTTCTCCCCCAATCCTTATACATCATCCACCACTCTAGCACTAACTCACAGCCGTGCACCCATTGAAGCAACCCCTCATCCAGAGAGGCTCTCACCTACCCCGCCAGTGCATGTCCTTGCTGTCGCCGACGAGGACCCCTCACTCGCGTCGCCGTCTTGGTAAGCACCAATATATCTTTCGACTCTAGATGTTAAAATGCGATTATGCAAGCATACTATTATGCCCTTTCAAACATTATTATCTCCTAATTCCTAAGTAATGTGGGCTTTCACACTGCCCAAAAAATGGGAAAGCTCTGTGTTAGTTGGCTTTCTCATCCGTCCTCTTACTAATTATTAATACTATCCATCATACAATCTGAATAGATTATTATAATGGTATCATTATTATATTAACTTCTCCAGATATAGCTCTTACTTTTTTATGGTCCTATATATATATATATTTTTTTTTCCTTTTATTGAATTTTATTTGGTTAAAATAAAAATAGCTAGTAGGTGGTATGGTATCAATTGAAGTGTTTGAATGTATTGTATTATCAAATGTACAGGGAATCAGCCTCTTTATAGAGGAATTACAGAAATAGAAATAACTAGAAAATAGGAAAAAAAGGAAAAATACTAGCCTAAAATAAAGGAAAGATTTCTAATCATAAAATCCCTAAAATTAAGCTAAACCCAAAAGGGAAAAGATTTATAATTAATTCTATTTACATAAAAGATTCAAGAAAGGAATTAGGAATCTGATTTTGATTTGATTTAGTCAACACTCCCCCTCAAGCTGGCTTGAAGATATCATTCATTGACAGCTTGCTTATTATGCTATCAAAAGTCTTCTTGGGTAATCCTTTAGTTAGAATATCTGCTAATTGTTCCGTGGTTGGAACATATGAGATGCAAATCTGTCCTCTCTCAATCTTTTTCCTAATAAAATGCTTGTCAACTTCAACATGTTTAGTTCTATCATGCAACACTGGATTATGAGAAATGGAAATTGCAGATTTGTTGTCACAATACAACCTCATTGGTGGAGAAATGGAAACTTTTAGTTCTTGTAGGATTTTCTCTACCCATATTGCTTCACATATTCCATGAGCCACTGCTCTAAACTCAGCTTCTGCACTACTTCGTGCCACAACACTCTGTTTTTTACTCTTCCAACTAACCAGGTTTCCGCCAACAAAAGTACAATACCCAGATGTTGACCTTCTATCCATGACATTCCCAGCCCAATCTGCATCTGTATAAGCTTCTACTTAAAGATGTCCATACTTTTTATAGAGTAACCCTTTCCCAGGCGACCCTTTTAAGTACCTTAGGATTCTAAAGACAGCATCCATGTGTTCTTGACCAGGTGAATGCATAAACTGGCTTACCATGCTCACAGCAAAGGCTATATCCGGGCGTGTATGGGATAAATAGATTAGCCTCCCTACCAACCGCTGATATCTCCCTTTGTCCATTACATTTTCTGGTTCAGCTGGCTTCAATTTTAAGTTAGGCTCTATAGGTGTTTCAGCAGCTTTACAACCAAGTAATCCCGTCTCTTTTAAAAGATCTAGGATGTACTTTCGTTGGTTCATAAAAATGCCTTCCTTAGACCTTGCAAATTCAATTCCAAGGAAGTATTTTAATGAGCCAAGGTCTTTGATTTCAAATGCTTTAGCAAGCTTCTCCTTCAAGTCTTTTAGCTCCAAAAAGTCATCACCTGTCAGAATAATGTCATCCACATATACAATTAAGATGGCAGTTTTATTAGCTGCTGAATGCTTATAGAAAAGTGTATGGTCAGCTTGGCTTTGAGTATAACCAAGTCCCTTCACCACCATTCCAAGTCGTTCAAACCAAGCTCTTGGGGATTGTTTCAATCCATAGAGAGATTTCTTTAGTTTGCACACTTTATTCCTCCCTAGTTCAGCTTCAAATCCAGGTGGAAGTTTCATGAACACCTCTTCCTCTAGTTCCCCATTCAGGAAAGCATTCTTTATATCCAATTGGTGTAAAGGCCAATTGTAATTCGCAGCAAGAGATAAGAGAATCCGCACAGAACTGAGTTTGGCAACTGGAGCAAAAGTCTCTCGATAGTGTACTCCATAGGTTTGTGTATATCCCCTAGCTACTAACCTAGCCTTATACCTCTCTATGCTTCCATCAGCATTGCATTTGATGGTAAAAACCCACCTGCAGCCAACCAATTTTGTATTCTGTGGCAGATCTACAATCTCCCAAGTTTCATTTTTCTTGAGTGCATGCCACTCTTCCATCACTGCTAATTTCCAGTTGGGATCATCTAGTGCTTCCTCTATGTTCCTAGGCTCAAACAGATTTGTAATTTTAGAAGTAAAAGCTCGATGTTTTTTAGAGAGATTTTGGTAAGAGACATAATTGGAAATAGGATGGTTGGTGCTGGTTTTAAGTACCTTTTTTGTGCAGGTTCTGGTTTCTTTCCTAAGGGCTATTGGCAAATTATTATTAGAAGTGACAATTTCAGATTTACCTGGAAGTTCCTAAAGTACTACAGTTGGGCTGTCTTCCGGGTTTTCAGATTGGGTTGGTACAGAGATGATGGGCTGGTCTCTAGTCTTCTTGGGATATTTCCGAACATAACACCGAAGCTCCTTTTCTTGTGGTATTTCTTTTCCTGTTTGGATTCCAACTAATTCTGGCACAATTTCAGAATTGGTTTTTACATCTTGTTTTGCAATTGTTTCAGAATTTACTTGATTAGTGAAAGTTGTATCCTCAATATGTAAGATAGGAGTGGGTAAAGGTTCATGCAAAAAATTTTCTTCCCTTAGACTCTCTCCCTGAAGAGAATTTTTTTGAAAAAAGGTTTCATGTTCCAAAAAAGTAACATCCATACTTACATGAAATTTCTTGGTGTGTGGATTGAAACATTTATAACCCTTTTGACTTGGGGAATAGCCTATAAAAATGCATTTTTCTGTCCTTGGATCAAGTTTACTTCGATATGAAGGTGTATGTAAAAACACAGTGCAACCAAATACTTTTAAAGGTAAGTCAGAATGCAACCTGCATGCTGAAAAATTCTTTTTGAAAGTATCCAACGGTGTGCACAAATGTACAGGGAATCAGCCTCTTTATAGAGGAATTACAGAAATAGAAATAACTAGAAAATAGGAAAGAAAGGAAAAATACTAGCCTAAAATAAAGGAAAGATTTCTAATCATAAAATCCCTAAAATTAAGCTAAACCCAAAAGGGAAAAGATTTATAATTAATTCTATTTACATAAAAGATTCAAGAAAGGAATTAGGAATCTGATTTTGATTTGATTTAGTCAACAGTATCCAAACACAGATACCAACACATTAGAATATAATTCCATGGCTAATTGCTTGTCTGAGTGAATACTTGAGTGTT
Source organism: Arachis ipaensis (assembly GCF_000816755.2). Classification (NCBI taxonomy): domain Eukaryota; kingdom Viridiplantae; phylum Streptophyta; class Magnoliopsida; order Fabales; family Fabaceae; genus Arachis; species Arachis ipaensis. Next base: position 25,698,001 of record NC_029792.2, read on the forward strand.
ATTTGTTGTATTTGATATTAGGGTAATTCACCTTTTTATTGTTATCATGAACTAAATTTTTTATTATTATTATTATTATTATTATTATTATTATTATTATTATTATTATTATTATTATT
>NC_029792.2:25698177-25742357 GCF_000816755.2 Arachis ipaensis
AATTTAATTCAGTAGAATAGTTATAATTTTAGTTTATATATTTTAATTTCATTTTTATAATTTTTCAATAAAAAATACATAACAATATTTTTTATTTTTGTATATTTTCTATGTACTCTTTACGTACTATTTTAATTTTATTATTGTATGATAATTGACTTCATGAAAAATTTTCGTTTTTCAGCAGCTAATTCTTTAATTATGAATTACGAAACTATACATCATGATTTGACTTTCATTCATTGTGATTCGTTTTAGCTGAAAAATAGGTGTCATTTATCTTTTAAGATGGCTTAGAAAGGTCGTTACACGAAAAAAACAAAATTAGGACCAGGATGTCAGCAACCTCACACGGCTCCATCTCCGGCTTCGGCTGCCCACCGCGATGACTCTGAAATGCTCCCAGACAGCGGTGATAGTGTCCCTGCAAATGCACGCCCATTCCATCTGCCACGCAGTGTACCAAGGTCTGCTCCACAAACGAGCACAACTAATATTCAGAATTCGGAGCCAGGCCACGTAAACTTGGTAGCTAATACAAATTATGTAGATTCACTTGATCAAGAAGCTTATGACCCCATTGTTGATTCTAGTGCTCAGCGTCGCAAAAAACACAAGACTACAGAGTTTTGGGCAGTTAAGATAATCGGTAACGTATTTAATAATTTTTCTTTATCTATCAGATTTAAACTCTATGCTATATATTAATTTCTTCGCATGCTGTCCACAATGGATACACATATGACGTATTATATTTGGCTTATAGATTCTGACGGCACAATCAAGCCGGCAAGACTAAGCGTGAGGGAGGCTATGGAATGGCCTAACGGTAGGAAGATCGTGCTCAGGTTCAACAACGCAAAGCAAGCAATTGGAGACGAAGCTGGACTGTTGAGTGGCATGCTTGGTCTGCTAGGATCTAACTATGGAAAATTTTCTACCTGTGAGTAAAGTTGATGTAAGATTACCACTAAAGACAAGGTTTATAACGAATGCATCAAAGGTAATCTAGTAACTCATTGGTACACAACATTACAATTTATTTAGCATTGAGTCTTTTTAAATCAGTTTCTAATTGCCCTTTGTCTCTGATGGACCAACAGGAGAAGTGCAGGAAAAGCGCGTCTAATCGATCAAAGCAACTATATACCCACACTGGTGGTTCGAAAAGCTTTGCATGGCGGATGGAAGAAGAGGTACTTTACTTTTTTATTCACTCACCTTAAAACTATTTCTATGACTTAAGTTCTCTTGATTGTGTGGAATATGGTGATGGTATAAACTTTGTTGATACAGTCAGAAGAACAAGGGAGAAGAGTCGGTAGAGGAGAGTTATGGATCAAAGTGCACAAAAAAATATGGCTCTTATATCAATGATGAAGCAAGAGTAATTGGTATAAGTACTACTTTTTATAATTGATCGATGAAATTATGATCTCTATTTTGGTTGTTTTATGTAAATAAACTTTTGAGACCAATTTTTTCATTTATAGTTGTGTGTTATTATAATGAAAGTGATACCATTAATCATCTTGTTTAGCGTGTTCTTGACATGAGATGGATCCATGATCCAAATGATTGTATTTGCTAATTTGTTTCTGTAGGAAAGAATTGAGGAGATTGAGCAACAGGATGAGTCTTCTAGATTGTTGTCTCAAAATGATTGCATTGCTCAGGTTTTCGAAAAAGAGAAACCTGGTAGAGTACGTGGTGTGGGTGTTGGACCGAATTCACGTGCGCCTATCAACGGAGTCCAAGTAGAGGAGACCTAGAGGAAGCTGTTAGAACTGCAGGCAGAGCTGGAATGCTAGAAGTTGAAGAGGAAGGCGATGGAGAATGCTCTGATTTATCTGTACCAACGGCAGGGTGAAGAGCTCCCACCAGACATCGCTGCAGGGATGAGTTCCATGAAATGATAGAGTGAAGAATAATGTATTAGGATTAGTTTTATTTTGGTTTGAAGTAAACTTTTTTTGAATTAGATTATACAACTCTTTGTAGAAAATTTGTCTTCTTCGTACTTTCATGAATATATTATTTTGTTTTGTAGATAATTTTTTGTTTTTGATACAAGTTTGGATTCTGAGGTTGAAAATATTAACTCTTAAAATAATAAAAAATTAAAAATGCCAAAAAAAATAGTTCTATAGTATTTAAAAAAAATTGTACGATTTATTTAAAAAAAATCCAAATTTTCTTTTTTTTTTTTAATTTTTCTTTATTTAGTGGCGGTTTTGAACCGCTGAAGAGTGTGAATTTATCTTATTGGTATTGCGGCAGTTTACAACCGCCGATAACTGTGCCGAAAACCTTATTTCCGTTTCGGGGCAGTTTTAGAATCGCCGCGAAAACCGCGTCCACTCGAAAACAACTAGGAAAATAGCGGCGGTTTTAGAACCGCCGGTAAACATGACAGAAATCGTGTCACTCGCATTTGCCGGCGATTTTTTGTACGATGGCCGCGAAATATTGATCTAGTGGCGGTCATACCGCCAATTACTAAAAACTGCGACCAAACCTAGTGCCGGCGCCAATATCCTTGGCGGTATGATGAACCGTCGGCCATTGATTTTGTGGTAGTTTAAAACAGCCGCTAATCAAGAAAAAAACCGCCGCCATTACGCGCCTCCCTTTTAGTGTTGAATATTGCTTTGATTGCTTGAGTTAATGAATTTTGTAGAAAATGATAAAAAAGAAGCAATAAAAGCACTAATAGAGGAAGCACACTCCCAAGGTGACAAAAGAGTTGGAAACAAACTCAAAGAGAAGCAAAGAGGATTTACAATCCTGACCTCTTCACACTCCAACAAGTATAACTCAAGCTACAAAGCTCTAAATGAGGTTATTCTAGCTTCATTGGAAAGTAGACTTCCAGAGCTTTCCAACCATATATAACATTTTATAGTGGACACTAGATTTGAGGGTTCAAATCGCAATTCATTCAGCGCTACATACCCGGTGTGTGGCTAGGCATGTCTGGGCGTGGCACGCCGGGCCAAATTTTCAGCAAACATGCCAGACTGACCTCTTCACCTTTAAAAGATCATAACTTGGGTTAGAGAAGTCCAAATAACATGCTTCCAGCGGCGTTAGAAAGCTGAGATCCAAGTCTTTTCAATGATATATAACAGTTTATAGTGGGCATTTAATTGGGGGACCCAAATAGATCAATATTTCAGCGAGTAAGGTTTCCCAAACCTTCAAAAGCCCAAAATGCCACTTCAATGACACTCCACATTGGGCCACTTCCAAATACTCAAATTCCTTCATTTATTCTTCAATGTTTCAAGCTTCCATGAAGAGAATTAAAATTTCATAAGCCCAAGTGAAGCCACAATTAACAATCAATCAAGGCCACAAGAATCATCTAGAAGTAATTAGGAAATTTGCATTTGATTGTAATTTCATTTGAATTTGTAATTTAGGTAGCTTATAAATGGGGCTTTAGATTCATCATTTTACACACACCATGGAGGGGTGGAGGTGACTCCACTCTCCTTTCACTCTCATCCTCTTCTCTTCTTCCATTTCTTTCATATACACTTTTGTAAATATTTAGTTATGAGCTTCTAATTTCCAACATTGGGAAAGAGAGTTCTATTGCTATTTGATAGATTAATTTATTTTTATTCTTCTTCTTCTCTTCATCTCTCTTTGATTTACTTGAAGGATTTTCGTTCTTCATTTAAGCATTCAATTATCTTGGGAAAGAGATTGAATGTACATGAATTCTATGTGAACCTTGGGAAAGGAATCATAGAATGATGCTTGAAAATCCTTCTCACACTTGAGTAGATTTGGGTATGGATGGGATATTATGACATTTAATCTATCCATTATTTGGGTCTAAAAAAGTGTGTGGTATAATTAGGGACCATTCTTCATCTTTTCTCATGAGCAATTAGACCAAGAAATTGGCTATTGATCAAGATTGGGGAGATTGAATTACCAAGACATTGGGATTCAATCACTCATGATTGCCAAGAGGTCAATGAGTTGCATGATTGAAGAGGAGATGAAAACTATTGATCCTAAGAATGCAATATCTCTTGATCTCAATGTTAATTTCATTCTTAATTCTTGTTATTTACTTCTTGTCTTTAATTCTTGTCATTTACTTATGCACATTTATAGCTTTATTTACTTTTACACATTTGTGCCTTCCAAGTGTTTGTAGAAATGCTTCACTTAGTTTTACTTTCTAGTTATTTACTTTCTTGCACTTTACTTTCTTATACTTTCCATTCCTTACAATTTACATTCTTGCACTTTAATTTTCAGCACTTTACATTCTTATCATTTACTTTTTTGTTCTTTATTGCTTTCATTTAATTTCAAGTCATTTACATTCCTTGTTTGCTTATCACTCAAAATTGAATCGTCTAACTAGAATAATTAATCAACTATTGCTTGCTTAATCCATTAATCCTCGTGGGATCGACCACACTCTTGTGAGTTTTATTACTTGATACGATCTGGTGCACTTGCCGATAATTAATTACGGAAGATACATTAATTTCGTCATCACCTTGCCATGCGAGATGCAATAAAGAATGTTCTTCCTGATGCGACCCATCGGTTATGCGGATCGCATCTTCAGAGAAATGCATGTGAAAATATAAAGAATCTTAATTTCCTAGGGATTTTAAGGGTCTTATATACGACAACAACGACAGCATAGACTTTGATCGAAGATGGGAAGCCATTTTGGATAAGCACAACCTTGTTGGGAATACGTGGATGAAAAAGACTTACGAAACTCGTGCGATGTAGTCCTATTATTTCTTAAGGGAAAAGTTTTTTGGGTACATAAGGATGACGTCACAGTGTGAAGGTATAAACTCTCTCATCAAATTTGACGTTAATTGCAAGAATACATTCATCAACTTCATGCATAACCTGGATAGGGCCTTAAAGGAGTATCAAAACAATGAATTAGTAGCTGACTTTAAGTCTCAGTGCTCTAAGCCAGTCATGATTACTTCGTTGGAGGCATATGAAAGATTTGCATCATGTTATTTCACTCGCAACATTTTTAAGGAAATTCGTAATGAGATTCAGAGGGCAGAGGCTTTGAATATCAAGGTATTAAGCATGGTCTCGGACAAGGTCGAGTTCAATGTGACTGCTCTCGGAGACCCAACCAAAGATCGACGGGTGGAATTCGACAGAAGTAAAAATCAGTTCGCGTGCTAGTGCAAGCTGTTTGAATCATGTGGCATTCCTTGTAGTCACATTTTCTGTGCCATGAAGTTTGAAAACCTCCTTGTGTTTCCGGAGTCTGATATACAAAAGGTGGACTATGAATGCAAAGAATGAATTTATTAGCCCAATAATACCTGTGAACGAGAACGTTGAAAGGGTCTTAAAGTTTTGAGTTGGTGCATTGGCATCCAATTGCAAAAAGCTGTGTGATAATGCTTGTAAAAACGTTACTGATTTTATGAAGTCTAGACTGAGTTTGTGAAGCTAATTATTCGCTTGCAGTCACGCAAACATGGCACATCCACTCCAGAACCGAATGTGGAAGGCATCAATGATCTGTTTGTTGTCAAATGTAAAGGTGCCCCTTTCAAGAGGTCTTCTTGGAGGAAGAAGAGAGCATGCTTTTATTTCCACAAGTACGGTCATTACTACAAGCGCTGTCCAGATCTGATGCATGATAGTGAGCAAGGTATCCCTTGCGAGCAATCAAATAGGAATGCATCAGCCAAGGTTGATTTCAGCCAACAAAGGTATGCTAATTCTTCGAAGTTGAATTCAGTTAAGTCTGAAGACCTATCACGACCTAAGACGAAGGTATGATTTTCTTATTACAATTGAGTTGATGCTGGTGAAAACTATTTGGTAGGTGTCCATTTCAAAAACATGAAATTATGTGATGGTTAACGTCTATGTACGCATGTTTTTAAAAAGGGTGGAGCTAGTAAATTTATGGCCAAGGATTTGAGGAAATGGAATGGTAAACACAACACGTTTTATGAGGTTATTGCTTGAATCTCAACCTGTTCTATTCTTCCAATTAATTGGGTACATAAATGTACATCATGTTTTATGAAACTTTTTTGTTTATTTTTTAAAATAGTTGAATCTCCATGAAAACAGGGTATCCATGGATGGGATGTCCCACAATGGAGTAGACTCCCGAAACTTACACTATGCAAAATAGGTGTGTACAACTCCTTTTAAACAATACGCGGGGTCTACCATGATGCGTTTATGCCAGATTATGATTTGTGTATTAAGTACTTTATGAAATCAAGAGGTCAATCTATCACACCAACAGCAAGGACACTCATTCACAAACAATGAATGCAATAAACATGACATGGACGAAACAAAAGCCACAACACACGTACAGGATGATGTCGGATTTCCGTTACCTTTGTCAATGCTTTATGGATAAAGTATCCTACATGGCGTTGTTCGAGGCTATGCATAAGAGAAGTTGATTACATTGGAACAACCGTTTTCAAACTTTCGTGCAATACTAATATAGGGTCAATATGTATGGTTTAATGTAGTAAACTAACGGCACGAGTTATAGAAAATATGTTTGGATTTGGTTGGGAATGACTCATGTCTTATTTTACAATGTATGAACAAATCCAGACCACCAAAGGAATTGTATACGGCGGGGAAAGTTCAACCTGGTCCTTCTAGGATCAACATTGAAGATATCAAACATTGGATAATTAGGCTTGATTCATTTGGGGTTTAGTGTTTACAATTGTTTAGTGTAAAAAAATTTTGTGGAATCCTCTAATAAGTGGTGGTGATGAGTATAAAGAGTTTGATGACAATAATGACAAAAAGGAAATAGTAAAGGTAGAGGGGTTTTCAGGGAAGAGGGGTTTGAACGCAAGGTTCTGAGTTCGGTTTATTTGTATTTAGCCATTTCCTAAATCCGTTCTAATGTAACCTTTTTGCTTGAAATCATTATTTTATTTTATTTTTTTGAAAAATATAGTCACAAAACAACACAACAAATAGGTAAAAAATTTAAAAATAATTCTAGTAACTTAACGACCTGGAAATTCTTTCAACATGCTCAGTAACATCATAAAATTGGTAAAAGTAACGAAAGACGATCATTGAAGATGGAGGTGTGCAATAGTACGCAATCACTAGTTAAAAACTAATTTGTCTGAAAGCCATAAGTGTATTAATCCCCAATACTGCACAAACAAGTAGAAGTACCAAAAAGGATAGTAATGTTACTAAATTATCACCTACTACATACTGAAAGTCTTAGCAAAATATACGCAAAGATATTGTAAATTCAGGGACAGGAGACAATAAGCCCTTGATCTTGGAGCATCCTATCTGCATCGAACCTAGATGATTGTGAGCGGATCAATGGAGATGACCTCAAAGACCCCTACACCGCTTGGCTTGAAGTTGCACAAGGAAGCAAAAGTTTTCCATGCTCCAGAAATAACCCCGAAGCTACCATTTCTTTTTCCACTGTATCTTGTGTATGTAGCTTCAACCTCTATGTGGTCGTGGATAAGTAGGAGAGGGTGCCTCTGAGCAGTGAAGTGACTAAGATGCGGGACATTGGGCTGATGATAGCACATGATAAATTAGTAACAATTAGTGCGTGTAATGATTAAGGTGGAATATATCATTAACACAAGAGGTTGCACATAGTATAAGCTTACCAACAATCAAGAAGACAACATTGGCCCAGTTAGTTCCATAACAAAGAAGGGCCACTTGGAGGATACCCTTGCAGCAACATCTTTAGCCTTCTCTAAAGAAGGATTGTTGACACATTTTGCAGCTTCGAAGTTACCTTTTCTTTCATATGGCTGTTCTTCCAGAGGTCGGGTTGGTATGAATTCTCAATGCCACCAAAATCAAAGATTTAGACCTGGAATTCTGAGTTTTTTTGTGTTTGAAATTGAGCATAGAGTCCAGATTGATTTGGCACCTTTTGTAGAACTCCAGCTAGCCACGCGTCAATACAATTTTTCTATTTTGATTTGGTGTCCAGAAGCACCGAAATGGGCGTTCATACCATCAGAGACCACAAGGTTCATGTATGGGGTACGGTTTGGAAGTTGATCCTATTTTGGGACCATCAAAGAATGTGTCACGTCACAGTGAAGGAATTGTGTCAGCATCTTAATGGTAGTTCGATCAATGCCATGAAACATGTCCAAACATTTAGTGGTCATGCCTGCGGACTTCCTTCGACTATCCATGTTGCATGCGACAAAGTATGGAATGTTATGAATTATAGTATTATGGTCACTCGACCCAGTCGAGGCCTCGTTTTTGTACGCATGCAATATGGTCACTAATTTATGGTAATATGTTGTTGCTCGTTGTCCTAGACTAACCATCACCTACCATGGAATATTAATTAATGGCCTTCATATTATGTGGCCTATGGATACCACTTGGTACGATTTAGAGTTGATTAATCTAATAGAAGAAACTTGATTAACCTAATTATAATAGGGAAAAAAATAAGTTAAATTGATTAATATTAGTTAAAATCAGGTAAATACATAATTAGTTAAATTACTAAAAAAATATAATATGACATTAAAAATAATAAAAATTAATATTTATTTATTAAATTAAAAATAACATATAAAATAACATATTTTAGTACTCTTTTTAAATACTTTCAATAATTTTATTTTTATTATTGTTTTAGGTTTGGGGGATGAGGGTTTAGGGATCTGTGTACGGGATTTAGGGTTTAGGGTTTAGGTTATATGGTTTGGGGAATGGGGTTTGGGATTTAGAGTTTAGGGTTTAGGGTTCAGAGTTTGGGGTTAAGGGTATGGTCACTAATTTATGGTTTAGAGTTTAGGTTTTAGGCTTTATGGGTTTATGGTTTATGACTTAGGGTTAAGGGTTTATGGTTTAGTGTTTGGGATTTAGGATTTGCGGTTTAGTCTTTAGGGTTTAGGGTTTGCGGTTTAGTGTTTAGGGTTTGGGGTTTGAGATTTAGGGTTTACAGTTTATGGTGTAGAGTTTAGTATTTATTGTTTAGGGTTTAGGCATTAGGGTTTGGGGTTTGGGATTTGTGGTTCAGAATTTAGGGTTTAGGATTTAAGGTTTAGGGTTTAGTGTTTACGGTTTAGTGTTTATGGTTTATAGTTTATTGTTTAGGGTTCGGTGTTTGGGGTTTAGGATTTAGGATTTAGTGTTTGAATATTGGGATTTGGGGTTTGAGTTTTAGGGTTTATGGTTCAGGATTTAGGGTTTAGGGGTTCAGAGGTGTATGGTTTAGGGTTTAGGGTTTAGGGTTTAGTGATTATGGTTTATGGTTTAGGGTTTAGGATTTAGGGTTTATGGTTTAGTGATTATGGTTTAGTGTTTAGGATTTATGGTTTAGGGTTTAATGTTTATGGTTTAGGGTTTATTTATTATGGTTTAGTGTTTAGGGTTTATGGTTTAGGGTTTAGGGTTTAGTGTTTATGGTTTAGGGTTTAGAGTTTAGTGTTTATGATTTAGGGTTTAAGGGTTTTGGTTTACAATTTAGGGTTTATGGTTTAGGATTTAGTGTTTATGGTTTAGGGCTCAGGGGTCAGGCTCATGGTTCAGTGCTGAGGGGTTTATGGTTTAGGGTTTATGGTTTATGGTTTAACATTTAGGGTTTAGGGTTTATGGTATAGAGTTTGGGGTTCGGGTTTCTTGATTTGGGGTATAGGATTTAGGGGTCAGGCATTAGGGTTTTGGGTTTGGGGTTTGTGGTTTACAGTTTATGGTTATTGATTTAGGGTTTAGGGTTTAGGATTTATGATTTAGGGTTTAGTGTTTATGGTTTATGGGTTATGGGTTAGAGCTCAAGGCTCAAGGCTCAAGACTAAAGGGTTTGGTGGTTTAGGGTTTATAGGTTTATGGTTTAGACTTAGAGTGTGTATGGGTTTAGGATTTATGGGTTAAGGGTTCGGGGTGTTATTATATTGTAATTTACGTTTGGAGAACGTGGGTTATCTTTTTGGTTTTGGGAAAATAGTTGGTAAGTTGATTCTCCTAGAACTATATAGGTGATGGTAAAAAGAGAAATGCAAAAAGTCAATAAGCAATAAATTAGATGAAGAGTGTTCAAGACAAAGAATAAGACGTAGAACTCTATGGGAGACAGGTAATGTAATACAACATTAATGAAAGGGAATATAACTCATAGGAAATGGAAAAAATATACTCTTTCTTCGCGTTATTGACCCAATACGTGTATGATATTCAAACCTAGCTTTTGTGGCTAAGTTGATGGAGTCTAATGTTGCGTCAATTAATTTTTTACTGAACGGTAGTTGGAAAAAAAATATCAAGTTTATGATAACAACCTAAAATAATTATCTACATACAATTTTGATAAAAATAGATCATACATATGAATATGATAATTAATATTTTTTGGAGATAATTACTTTTTTATCATAATAAAAATGGATCAAAATTTTAATTAGTTTTACATGCAGACAAATGATAATTAAATTTTTTGGAGACAAGCATTCATTACTGAAATTAAAACACTTATAACTAATGAATGACACAGTTGCATGAAAACTTTAACTAGCTTTGAATAATACAAACAATTCAATGTTGGTTAAATAAATCAACTAATGCATGGAAAGAACAACACTTAGTGAAAACTACAAATTTTAGTCGAAAGTATGGAGCCTTCTGTTTAACCAATCAGAAAATAGAGTTTTAAATGAAATAAATCATTGGAAAAATGTTAGGAAAGTTTATTATCTGACTACGTTAACAACTTCATATATTAGGGGTCTAGAAATATCAATCTGCTGTCAGAACTCCTTGAATAATAAGGTCTAGCCACCATGTTTGTTATTATTTTAAGAAATTGTGGTTGGTAGTGGAGTGCAACTCATTAAAGCTACATGTTTCAATATTTTTCTTGTTTATTTTTTAAAAAAAATTTACAAAACCCAAACATCCAATGGTGGGCAAAGGGAAGTGACACTCAACACAAAAGATAGAAAAAGGAGATGACGAAGCAAAAAATAAACAAACTAGGAAAATTTCAAGGAAAGTCGTCGATAAGGAAGTCATAGAACTGTCATCCAGGTTAGAAATAAAATGTATTCCAATAAATTATCATTCATATTTTAAATTGAATCCTAATAGAATATCGACAAATTTTATGTGTTGTTTATCGCAGTCTCCACAGAAGCACCATGCATGACCAGTGCCTACATGTAAAGTTTAATAGTGGAACCGATAAAGATATTGGCGAGGACTTCGGTAGAATTACCGCCGAAGAAGGCTCCCTAAAAGATGTAGTGACGCAAATGTCGACCATGATGAATACACTGTCTAACCTGATTGCTTTCCTGGCCAAAACGTGTTATCCATTGTTCGGAACTATGCTACACACGTTAATCTTTGAAATGGTCTGGCCGATAACTTCAACCCTACATTAATGCCTGTGATCATGAGCGGATTCAGTATGCCATCAGGTACACTTGAGAAGAATCTAGATTCATCCAAAAAGAACATATCCAACATGTCTAGTATTCAACAAGGCGCAGATTCAACTTCGCATCAAGATATGGAGTGTTGTTCAAAGTCTTCGAAGTGTGAACAAACCACGCCCGGTGAATACGTAATTTGCCGTAATCTGTTCTGTGATGATGGTACTGAAAGACAGATATAGAACTAATCATACCGAATAGCGTAGACAAAGTTGTGTATATTAGCTACTTCAACTCAGATGATCGCAAGTTGCCACTAAGGAAGGAGTTCGCAAAGATACTTGCAGTGGGTTATCTCCTATTAACGTTGTATTATAGGTCTTCTGTGTTATATAAGTATTAATAACTAACGGGTAACTAATCATTATCTCAGTGGATGCTTGTTCTGTTTTGTCCCTCAGATGATATGGCATTGTGCAAAGACGAAGTTTCAGTCGTTACGTACGTATTTGGTTTAAATTTGATAGATGATGATATAAATTCAGAGATAATTTCACAGACAAACTTGTGACACGCTAATAAGAGAGTCATGTATACTCTACTACCAAACAAACCATTGGTGGATGAGGTATGGATCTCCCTCATTACCATTATTTAATTTCGTGAAAGAATTTATAACCATACAAACATGTTGTAGTAAGGGAATAATTGCGTTTATATTTTTCTTAATGGTCGTCAAACCTCCAATGCTAAACTAGATAATAAACTTGACATCAAGCATGATCATGGCTGATGCACGTAAGGACACCAGGTTTTCCTGCATGTGGTTTTTACCGACTACATTTTTGGTGAGTGCAAACAATTGTTCATGGGTTGGTTTACGTTTATTTTTGCATTATTTGCTTATACATATACTGGTAAACTCAAATTTTAGCAATTTGTCCTTAATTGGAGTCACTCGCCAAAGACTTTGAAACACTATTACGCTGAGAAATCCATGGGAGAGTTTGAAAACCTATGCAAGGTAAGTTTGTACTTCATGGATCACAGTACATGTTTTTGTTAATACTAAATTCTTATTTGAATATCACTTATGTGTGTAATAATGTTAGATTTTCGTTCCAATGAATGAGGATAACATGCACTGGTACCTAGTTGTAATAGACATAAAAAAAAAGGCACCTTATATTACTAGATTCTAAGCCATGCATCTCAAGCAAAACCAGGCGCCGTCGTAGTGTCAAACTAATGGTAATGCTCTAACACTTCTAATGACAAGAACTAGAGATTCTATATTACTTGAACACTCAAAAGACTTGATACATATGAAATAAATTTTACTCTCATTATAGGCTTTGTTTGTTGAGGAGATGCTTGATGACTCAACCTTTTATGCTTACCAGTCAACACACAGACCAGTAATTTCAGATTTTCCTATAATAAACCTTGTCGGGATTGGCAAGCAAAGGGATGACTTGTAAGATACCAAACAATTTTATCTGGCTAGTTGATTTCTAAAGAACTGACCAGACATTTATTCTTTTGTTAGTTTGTGTTGAATAATTATTTTTTATCACAATTTAAGGATGCTACAATGGTATTTATATTGTTAATGTACTATACACTGCTTTTTCTTCCAGCTTTGTTTATGGACCATGATATGCTAAATAATCCTGTTTCTTGTGCTATGATCCTTTACGGTAAGAAATTAACGTAATTATAGATTATAACAAAATGTTTTTAATGTGCAAGGAATGATTGTGGTGTTTGGGTGGCTACCTGGATGAGGGAGTGCCAATGGCGGGATGACTACATAATCCATGTAATTAAAAAATTCGATTCATGGTTTCGTATACTCTTTTAAAATCTTACGTATGCTTACATCAAAATTTTTTTAACTCAGGTAAATGATAGCACAAATTTGCGGCTGGCTATTGATCTCATCATGAAACCGTTCAATTTAAAATCATAGGAAGTGCTTCAAACATCAAAGACATACTTCAGTGAAATATATAAAAGGAGGAAAGAATGGTTAATGGGAAAGGAAATCTGCTCTGAGTTCTAACTATGTCCTTTAAATAAGTGTTTTATTTACTTAGTGTGGTCATACTTTAATATTTGTAATAAGTTATGAAGACATGTTATGGTTGTTTTTGCAGTAATTTATATTAGTTTTCGTTTGTATTGCATTTATTATATGATCAAAAACTTGGTCTTGCAACTCATTTGGGTTAACGTGATGAGCCGGTTACGTCATGCTCTCACTGTTATTTATATCCTTCTTGTCAAATTTGATATGCAATCTAATATTTTGATCAAGCTTCGACCCAATAGTAACCTCCTACTTAGGTAGTGAAACATAAATAACAAGAGTGTACATAAGCTGCATAAATCATCATATTGGAATGGAAATGGTGATTTTTAGGATGATGGATTATAAGGCTCTAATGCTTGATTATGGTACTTTTTTATTTAAAGGGTATAAATTTGACCATCAGATTTATTAGATGCCATGAATTGGATCCTACAATTTACTATTTTTTTTAAACAAATGCCACCCTCGGATTTGATTTAAAAAATTTTTAAAAACAACTTGCAACGTAATCGGTAGGTCTGATTAATGATTCTAATAGCAAAATAAAGACACATTTTAAACCAATAGAATTGAATTGTAGCCGTTTCTCTTCCATAATGAAAATGTCTAGCCAGTTGTTATTTGCAAAATTAAGAAGCATATAATGAAAAAATAAGATTTAATCAAGTTTGTTGGAACTCCCACTGAATTTATGTGTTCGCATAGGCAATGAAAAAATGTTGGGAGACGAGAACCTTTTCTGGTCAACAACAGGTTATTCTAACTCATAACAATGATACCGGTAATACAATGTTCTGCCATCCCAATTTTGATTGGATGTAACATCTCACACAATTAATCGCTTGGACAAATTTAACTTCATATCTTATAAAACAACCGAGGACTTCTAGCAAATAAACTACATCATACATTTACTTACCAAAAAGCTACACTGCCAACCATGCCTAGAGAAGAAATGAGTGAATTCCAACTAAATTATCTTCCATTACCGGTTATTCCGGATGAACTGCTTCAAGAAATTTTTTTGCGAAGTAGTGCCAAAGTAGTAGGAAGATGTATGTGCTTGAATAAATTCTGACTCCAACGCCTAAGCCAACCGAACACATGCTTAGAGCACATGCGAAGACAAGTTGTGTTAGATCAACATGTTTTGTTTTATGTTGGATATTCAATACTCTTAATGGGTTCAGATTCACTAGTCATAGTGGATGCTGTTTCGGGAGAACCTATTAATGTTTAGCAACCTTTCGGAGTTGGCTCTTTTGGGTGGTTTCGTATCGTCAGAACGTCAAATGGGAACATATGTGTCAAGTTCTCCTGGGACCAAAACGACACAAGACTTTTAGTATGGAATCCAACAACAAGACATTCTAGAAAAATTTTGGACACCCACATGGAGCACGGTAGATCATATTTCTCTATTTATGGTTTTGGTTATGTCCCAAATTTAGATGCTTACAACATCATACATATGTGCAAAAGAGATATTTCTGATCCCTACATTTTTTTCTCTAGATATTGTTCAATGTGATCTTCATGGTTTCACTGTGTTAATTGTCTGCCTGGTGTTGAAAAAATTGACCCTAACTCTGTTTTTCAAAATGGTCATTCATACTGGATAACTGGTATAGGAGATAGTTATGCTACTCCAAAGTCTTTTAAGTTACAGTCTCAAATATGAATCTTTTAGTGAGGTCTCTATTCCAGTAGGAGCATTATATAGCAATCACAGTTTACTGGTCCACAAGGACAAACTTGCACTCCTCGCTCATACACAAAATAAATTTGGTTATGTCGCATTAATTTGACGCTTGAATGAAGACGTTCGTGAAAACAAAATATTCGAGCAATACTACAGGTTTGGAAGTCGAACCATAAGAGAAAATCTATTACTATTCGTGGATCATAATCTAATTCTGTTAGTTAACAATTCAAAGGAAAGAGATTTACTCCTGAATTCCAGGTACAGAGAGCTTATGTTGACAGAATATGACATTGAACATGGCACTAGGAATCTATTAGTAAGGAGAGAATGGCCTACCCTAGAAACACCACACCCTATAACAGTTAGGTCTACGCTCAAGTATTTTGAAGGGATGTTTCCAGTGTAGAAATTAGACACAATTAAATCATTCAGATTTAATCGATTATAGAACTTTCCTATGAACATCTATAACTAGTCTTCTGATTAGACATCTATATGGTTGTTTTTTGGATATCTTTTTACTTTTTCTTGTAATAATTTATGCTATTCGTTAAGCTCTTTTTTTTAATGTTTTAAATCAATTTGTTGAATTGAGTTTAAAATATGTCACTTTTTTTTGTTTTTCATTGGTTTAAACTCCTTTTAACTAAAAGTTTTGTTTATGTACCAAATTGTTTTTATCTAATTTTATGTCTCGTGTAGTGTTCTTCAACTAAAAGTGATTTATAATAGTGTTATCCTAACCACCTTACTATAAAGATTACGAAACTTATATCAACTTAACGCAGTCATATTTGTTATCAAACTCAACTTTGGCACAAACATTTTACGAAAATAATCTACTAAAAACTGTTATTCAATCAGAAATTTAAAAGGGTAAAGAACTACAATTATCAGACATATCCATAAACGGATAAAAAAATTACCTGAATCAAAGGTGAAATTGCCTCCAAGGGTTAGGAGAATCATATAGCACATGCTTGGGCTTAAATTTCCAGATGAAGTACAGCTTCCTCATATTCGAGCCACTAGATGAAGAAACTTGTCATGAAGATTTTTTTTTGGCACTGGCCCACTTTACTTGTACAGTGACCTGCACTATAAAAATGAATATTTTTTACGGGTTAGTTCACAGAGCACAAATCCAAGCACAACATACACATATTATTTTCTTAATTAAACTAATACTGGGGGAAAATTAGGGAATACCAATTCCTCTCCTATCCTACACCTTTGTTCCAAACAAGAGATCAATGGGGATGACAATGAATACACACGGTCGAAATAATTTAGCTTAGTATGCAACAAAATTCGACCTTTACCTTAGTATGCAACAAATTTTGACAAAAAATGACAACATATAAACAGGCTTTTAACTAACTACTTGAAATAAGTAAAAACTGAACTTACATGATGGCCACAGGTCTCATGCCAACCATTCTAGGAACCACAACTGTGTTAGAGGATAACCCAACCTAACCTTTATATAGTCAGGCCTGCAATAACCCACACATTATTGAATATTACTAGATCGGAATGAAAAATCATTTTTGTGAAGTTTGGCGATGAACTAGAGTAATAAAGACCCTATTCAGGTGTCAATTATCTATTGTGGTGGGTAGATAATTACTGTCAGGGGAGTCACATGAAAATCTGTAAATTTTGTCAAATTTTATGCCTGCGACTCTTACAGACTTGCCAAACATTGAATTATAAGATGATTGCATCGTTAAGCTTTCATGTCAGGAGAAAAAAATTTATTATTTCTGGTATTTGGACAAGTTACTCCAAGATAATAGCAATTTTATCCAACATTAATTTATGGACGAACTAGTATAACTAACTCACAAGTCATAATCACAGACCATATCATATACATGGATCTATATGTTGAATAAGAATACGTCAGTATATACATAATCAAATTCTAATACTGAACTTTCGTCAATGAAAGTTTATTTCAGGAAACCGCATCACCAGTTTTTTTTTCTTTTCATTTCTCTTAGTTTTGCATTTACATTATAGAAGAAAAAATCACAGACTGTCATAGATAAATAATTTGTCTCGAACTATCTCCAAACAAAGAATCATCAATGATCTTTCGTCACCCTGCAGCAATTTAATAACAATGTCATAGTGTAGTTTTCAACAAACACACCAAACATGGAAATTAATTTTAAGTTACTAAACCTTTTAGAGGTGCTTATGGTTCTGGTTTTCTTCTTATCATCCGACTTTGTTGATGAAGCCTCATTCTCTCTTGTAGCTGCTTCTCTCTTCATTCTCTTCAACTCTACTTCCATGGCGTTTGTCAGTCCATCAACTTTCTTTGCAAGCATCTGAAAAAAAATATCTTAAAACTTTAGTTCAATTTCAAAAGAATGATTATGTGACAAGGCATTAACTAATGGCTATCAGCATTATCTTAATTTCTTCATCTTTGGCTTGCAAATTACTGTCTTCAACTTCACAAGACTTCCTCAGATTCACGACTTCTTTTTGAAACTTATCATACACAAAACATGAGACCACATGTTCACTGCAAAATCATTTGGTATCTTGCTTTTGGAATCTTCATCTACCACAACAGTGTTTCTAATTTCTGCTACTTCGTATTCATTACTAAACCAGTTCAACTTCATGTCGGTGTTCACATGTGTCTCGTTCTCCTTTTCACCACCATTAACAGCTTTGCTTCGCGATGCCCATATCCCTGTTACAACATTTTCAGCAGCACAACGTCTCTTTCTTGCGGGGCTCCCCTGTTTTAACATCCAAGCAGCATTGTCTTTGAACATTTTTTCGTATTTGGCTGCTGAAACAAATAGCTTCCAACAGCAGATCCCCTATGTTGTGATGTGGATCTCTTTCTCAGTCCACTACTGGTAGTTAGGCAACCTAGGATGTTAGATTTTACTTCTTTAGAAGGATTATAAAACGCATTCAAATTGGTTGCGTTATTTGAGAATTGCTTTAAGCCATCTTTACAACAGTTATTGCTTCTTCTGTTCTCTAGGTTTACTATTCTTTCCTCTAGATCAGCCATCATGTTCTCCAGTTCTTTTTTCCCCAAATGTTCTACAACATCATTTGGCTGAGTGTCACCCAATGCCCTTGTTGGCGCCACGCAACCAAGTCTTACAATGTGCTCATCAACCCACACAAAGAATTTGCAATATGTTTGTTTTACCTAAATCGATTCGAACACAATGAAAATGTGTTGGTACAAAACACTCATATTCATTCTAATCCACATATATCGCTATAATTAATCCCTAAACTCAATCTCAAAAATCCTTTCTAATTTTAAACTAGTTTTGATATCAGATCAGGTTCGATGTCAAATCATTTCAAAATCAATTTATTTCTCTAATTCGATTTATTTCCAATAAATCAACTTATTTATAAATCTCAATGATTTTTCAAAATCAACCAGCTCCAACATTAAATCATTTATAAAATCAACCTAATTCAACATCAAACAGGTTACGAAATCCGATCATTTTCATATCCAATTCTCAGGCCATTCCCAACAATTCAAAATCACATCCACAAAAACTCAACAAAATCCAGAGTTTAAACCACAAATCCAATAAATCACAATTTAAACCAATTTTAGCATAAACTTAGTATGCATACATGAAGAATTGCGAGCTTACCTTTAATAATGGGCATCCAAAAAATTGCCTATTCGGGTTCGTGTTTGTCTTCGACATGTAAAAGATGGCATATTTTTCGCAGAAGCATTTTGGGGCCACACCATCTTTTACATCCCCAGGTTACAGCGAACATGAGTTTGCATATCTAACTATGAGTTCGTGTCGTCCGCCGTCTCTACCTCTGCTTCGTCTCGTACTTGAGGAGCATGCATCACTGGCCATCAATCTAATTAACACCACCATGAACAACTATAATCAACTACTGGATTCGAAATTGAAATAGTCTTCTTCCACGAACAGTGTTTACAGAAAGTGAGTAACATAACAAAAAAAATAAAAAAATTGGAAGAGAAATTCAAAAAAATACCCAACTAGTGATGGATCCAAGATAGCCCTAACAGAAAAATCGACAACACAGGTTGTGGTTGTTCGAGCGAACAACCAACGATGTCTAACGCAGTTCAATCCTTTGAGCTGCCTCAACTACAATCTATGGTTTGTCGGAATAACTTAACCCAGCCGGTGAGACACAGAAGAATACCAACGCATGAACTAGAAGAAGAAGCAGTAGGCTTTACAAGGGTATTTCGAAAGGGTTTTGCTGTGGGTCGTCGGATCCTAGCCGGGGAGGGGATAAATTAGGGTCTTCGAGGAATTAACCACTGTTTTTATTATTTTGAAACATTTTGTAAAAATTAATTATTTGCAAAATGCACCCATTCATATTGGAGTACATATACATTAAGGGTGGTATAATGCAAATAACATAAAATACAATGCAGTATGAAAACTTTTAATAAATCCATTAATAAATTTTTGAAAATTTTACTTGATCAACGGCCGTAATGGTGACACCTAATCAAGGGTAAACAACCCTCACAATTCTATAAGGTTTGGAAGAAATCACCATTATAAAATCATATTTGCAATTAGATAAATGCAAGACAAAGAATTGCCAAATGTTGCACATTTAATAGAATTTTTATAACTTGGACAGCAAATTCGAATTAGATTGGATACAATGTTATGAAGCATTATTGGAACTGTCATTAGAACTTCCCAAGCATGTAGTTTCTTGGATTTGCTATTTTATATGCTAATAATTATTTGAGTAAATATCTAAATTGATCTTTAAAAAATTTTAGATAAAAATTTTTATTATTTAATATATTTTATTCATTAAAAATTTTAAAAATTATTTTTGTTAGACTTAATTTATTTTTTGGTAATCGAATAAAAATTTATTTGGGATTAAAATATTTGATATAGAATTTTTTGAAGACCAAATCTAGTTTATTCTAATAATTTAAATCGTTAAATGATGGGCCCCCATTAAGAAGTTCACATTCCACAAACCATAGAAAATTTGAAAAGAGGAAAAATAATGGAGAATTCTTTGACACAAGCTCGTTCTCACAGCCACCACTTCCATTTCCACACCAATTGCTTCACAAAAACCATACATACAGAAACTAAGAGCAGCAAAAACAAAACCATCTTTTTCTTCTTCAAACCTTCTTCAAAATTCCAATCCCTCACAACCCAAGCTCGCCTTGCTTCCTCTATCCACCCACTGTCGCCACCGCCACCATCCACCAACCATGCTGTTTGGGACTCAAAGCACACCACCCTTCTTGTGGAAGCTTACCATGTTCACCGTGGACTGGGAATCTTGCTCCGGAAACTTGATAGCATAGATGGTGACCCTCTTAGGATTCTTACTGAAGACGGTGATTGGCCCAAAGAATACTTTTGGGCTGTTGTCAAGTTCCTCAAGAATGCATCAAGGTTTTCGGAAATCCTTCAGGTTTGGGACTTCTGGGACCCCTATCACTTGCAGTTTCTTGTATTTAGTTTATTTATTTATTTATTTATTTTTTTTTTTTTGACAAAGTTTGAAGCTTTGCGTAAAGCCGTAAATGTTCTTAAAATATTTAATTGAAAATAATGTAATTTGGAGTCATAATGATTTATGGGTAATAAGTGAGAATATGATACGGTTCCTTATGTGACTACTGACTATGATAAATTTATGAAAAAGACAAAGTAATAAATCTATGAATTTTTAGGTGGGTAGTGCATTTAGTATGGATAAAACACTTGTGCATCATAGTAACTCATTCATTTGCTTGCTATGTATGTAAACTCTCCACTTATTTATGGATGAACTAAAATGAATTGATGTACACATGTAAATCTATTGTCAATGTCTGGAATCTATTTAATTGCCTTTTGATGTGTAAAAGGGTTTTCTTCTTCCTTCTTTTTGGATTAATATTTCATAGTTCCTTAGCATCTTGCAGTAATTGATTCCAGGGTATTTGTGAATAATAGGTATTTGACATGTGGAAGAACATTGAGAAATCCCGGATTAGTGAGTTAAACTATAACAAGATAATATCCCTGTTAGTTGAAGGAGGGATGATGGAAGGTGCCATGTCTACATTGCAAGAGATGAAAATTCATGGTCTCAAGCCTTCTTTGGACACCTACAATCCGATTATCCACGGTTTCTCCAGAGAAGGTAAATTTGGCGAAGCTTTGTGTTTTCTTGATGAGATGAAAGAATTTGATTTAGAGCCAGACACGGAGACTTATGACGGATTAATACGAGCTTATGGTAAATTTAAAATGTATGATGAGTTTGGTAAGTGTGTGAAAAAGATGGAGTTGGATGGTTGTCCTCCTGATCATATCACTTATAATATACTTGTACAAGAGTATTCACATGGTGGGGTACTCGAAAGGATGGAAAAATTATATCAAAGAATGATTTTGAAAAGAATGCGTTTGCAATCTTCAACATTGATTGCAATGCTCGATGCTTACACCACATTTGGAATGGTTGAAAAGATGGAAATGTTTTATAGAAAATTGTTGAACTCAAAAACACGTCTAGATGATGATTTGATACGAAAAGTGGCTGAGGTTTATATCAAGAACTACATGTTTTCTAGGTTAGAGGACCTTGGATTAGATTTACGTTTAGCATTTGGTGAATCTGACCTTGTATGGTGTCTTCGCCTCCTATCTTATGCATGTCTTCTGAGTCGAAAAGGTATGGATATAATTGTTCAAGAAATGCAAGATGCCAAGGTTCATTAGAATGTTACCACTGCCAATATCATCATGCTGGCTTATGTGAAGATGAGAGATTTCAAGAGCTTGAGGATTTTGCTCTCGCTATTGCCAATGTATCGAGTGAAGCCTGATATAGTCACTGTTGGAATTGTATTCGATGCAAACAGAATCGGCTTTGATGGTAGTGGAACTTTAGAAGCATGGAGAAGAATGCGGTATCATTACCGAGTTGTAGAAATGGAAACAGATTCTCTGGTTCTTACTGCATTTGGTAAAGGCCATTTTCTAAAAAGCTGCGAAGAAATATACTCTTCCCTTCACCCAGAGTATAGAGAAAGGAAAACATGGACGTATCATGACCTTATTACTTTAGTATCAATGTATAGTGGCAAGTAACATTCATTGTATGAAAACAAAACAGATAACAAAAGAGATGGAGTATGTAAAACAGATAACAAAAGTTTCAATGTCTCGCATTATTGTTATTGTCCAGTTGGGATTAGGAGGTTGAAAAAAACACTTGTAACTAGCGGTTTAGGAATTGTAGATTTATCATACATTACATTACAATCAGCTCTGCAGCTTGTAATATTTTCCGTTTTCGGGTTGTTTCTCCCGGATTTAAAATGTATAACAAGAAAAAAGTATTTACACTCTTACAAGACATGTTTTCCTCTCCAACAATATGGGACGTTACATGGGCAGAAAAATGGTGATATGATACCAGGTAGTTTATGCATTTTCTTTGCCCATTATCATTTCTTCTATGTAAGGTAGTGCTTTGAAGGTAATAGGTTGTGTTTTTTTTTTTGTTGGACCAAGGCAGGCTGGCATGCATCTCCATGCACCACAAATACTTGCAATCCCGCTACCACCTCCTAGACATGGGCCTGCACCTAGAGTATATAAGTGAGGTAGGGCTGCTTGTGCTCGCATTGGGACTAACACTAGTTAGTGTGATTATGTGAGGGGCAATGATGATGATGAAGATGGCGATCATGAGGTAAATACATATATATAGAATCACTATGATACTTGGTAATGGAATTCCAAACATGCTTACCATTTTGAAACCTAAGCTATCTGCATCTATTATCTACAGTGAGGGTCCTCAAAAACGATTCTATTTCTTCTAAGAGCCTCTTGTTACCCACATGAAATCCCCATGAATCCATATCTATGTATGTCTCTGATGACATTAAATCAATGAGATAGCTGTAAACGTCTCCCAGATCATAAGGTGTGGTGAGGACCTGCTTTATTGGTTCAGACGGGAGACACTCGGAGTTTGTGTAAATGTGCTTTCTGCATTCCTGTAGACAATAGAAATGGCATAGCTATGACATCTAATCTAGTTGTGTAAAATGCACATATTTTAAACTTCATGCGAGTGTAATAAAGTTAACCCTAAATATAGAGCATATGTAGTTTAAACTTATAGACATAAAAATGGTAGTTACCTGGAGCATTTGACTTATAGTTGCAGTTTGCTCAGTACTTAAGAAGTCTGATTTGAGTAGTTCGTGAAGTAAAACCAGAGTTTCCGAGCTCAAACTACTTGCATCAATGCTATTAAGTATGCCAGATATGCATGAATTGTTAAACAGTATCTATATGTATGGCAGGTCTTTGAGTTTTAGCAAGTGACGGAGATGCTAAACGAGGAGATACCAAAGACGCTGTCATCTCTTCCATAATCATTCTGCACCAGTTGCTCTTTCCATGTAGTTTTGTTTGATTTTCCAGCTTTTCCCATCTCAGAAGCATTGACAGGCAAACGGCACAATTTGTAGCCACTCTCGCGTCATCATAAAAAACTAGGCCTTCCAATATACTCTTTATGGACATTAAGTACCCAACGGAGCATTTCAACTCTTCATGTGTATTGTTTATTTGATTTGATACTCTGTTAAACAACTCTAACAGGCTATAAGAAGCAATAATCTTGACCACAGGAGAACCAAAATGCAGAATTCTGCACAAATCATGGCAGTGGATGCCAATGAAGGGTAGGGGTTCTGCTGAATTTGTTAAAACAAAGAAGTTTTGCCAATCCACAACCCCTTGAACAGTGGCATGCAAACTAGAACAGAAAAATTAGCATCTAAAACATAATTGATGAAAAAAATATGTAATATTGAGGTCGATATGGTGACATTAATCAGAACGAAGAGGATATGTATAATTTATCATTTCATTATGCTGATACGAACTTTTATACCTTCTAATAGCGAAGTAATGAAGCAAAAGAACAAAGATTAATGTTTCTCCAGTGCTTGTTCCCTCATCATGGTCAACCAAAGCAGGTCCCTTTGATGCAGCAGCACAGACTGCAGTATTGACTACAGATATTATGCTAGTGTTGAAAAGAATAGTCTTTGATGCCTCTTCAAGTGCTTTACTGGTGGAAAGATGCAAAATCATGGAAAGAATACCAATTGCAAAGAGACTTTCATTACTTAAAACATCAGAATTTTCTGGTGGAATAAAATACTCCATCATCTGCAGAATCAGTAACATGCTGTTAGAACAATCACTGGACAAATCATAGTGTTACAAGTAGTTTGTTCACAAAAAAATGGTAGCATCAATGCACATTTGCATTCAACCCTTCTCTGACTGTGGTTTTGCTATTATATATTCCACTTCAATTTAGTTACTACATTTTAGACTCTCAATTCTAATATTTCAAAATCATTCTTGCAACAGATCCCCAGATTGTTGTTTTTGGCCTGTTACAGTGTTACCTATTCATATTATCATACTTTTCCAAATTCAAACATGAGCATCGCAATTCACAAGAGTTATGTTTTGCAGTCTAGATCCTTCAGGATTTTAAATGTAGAAGTTTGGCAAAATGACACCCATATGATCAGAACTCGATAATATTGTCATCATTTGATAGAGACTACACATGGAGGATCACTGACTATACTAAGTCTGATAAATAGCTAGGACTAGGAGTAAAGGGAACTAGAAAGTCCAGGTTCCAAAATCCAAATCCAAAGCTAGCGTAAATTGCAAGGACTAAAATGATAAATTAACCAAACCAAAACTAGAATATCTAAACATGGTCATGATTAATTTATATAATCTCTAAACAACTTTAATACTCGAAACAAACTTTCTAACAATAGGAAGCAATGTGCCTAAGTATATACCTTCATGGTTACTGCAATCCAACTCTGATCAGCTGAAAGTGCTTCAGGATGCACTGAACTCAAAATGTTAAAAACTAAAAGCAAGATGGACATGAAAGTTGTTTCTGAGAAGGTATTGCTCGAATAGCACCAAGTCCTGATTGTTGACCCTATTCCATGCAAAGATAGCTGGTCAGAAGCAGCTGGACAGATGTGAATTAAGGTTGCCATAAGATTTAGAACCGAAATCACATCATGTTCTTGACCTTCTTCCTCAAAGAGCTGTGCCAATAAGCATATGAAAAGTCTAGCTCCATAATTATCTTTTTCAGATACTAACTCTGCAAGCGTCTGTACATCTATAGTTTGATAAATGTTCCCAATAATTATGTCACCTCCTTCTAAGTTGTAGCTTCTGCAGAATGCTAAAATTTGATGACCCAAAGATTCGACTATATTCTCTTGTTGAAACAACCACCTCAATGATACTGTGTGAATACTTCCAGAAAGTAAATCCCATTCATCATTCTTTATGAGCCGAAACAGAATCTCTTCAGCTTCTCGACTGTAATGAATTCCGTGGTTCATCTTGCCAAGACCCCTTAACAATCCGTACAGATTTACCAGTTGTGTCACTATCAAGTTATCTTTGGTTGGATCATGAAAATCACTTCCATTCAGAAGAATATATTGTTCAAGGGAAGCTAAAACCAACTTCTCATCAGCAATTCTGGTAAATGAAAGTCAAATAAAGTTGTTAGGGAAACATAGAAGTTGATGAATTGTCAAATACAGAAATACGAATAAAATGAAATAGACAGTTCAACAACCTTATATCATATAGTGTACGAGTATACATAATCAGCAAAATAGCAGTTTGGCAAGAGGACAAGTTTAAATTGTTACTTCTCCTCTGCCCAAGTAGAAAGACTAAGTCAACAGGATCGGATGGTAGGTCCAATGCAGCATCTCTAATTGGTTGTCCAGAATCATTTCCCTGGAGAGAATCTATAAGGGAGCTGAGTAACAAATATACTCTATATTTCATCCTATCTCCAGTAAACAAACCCAAACATCCAAATGAAAAACTGAACCAACTGGATGAAATCAGGGACTCTGCAAATTCCATGGCATCATTACTAGAATGCAAAAGTATCAAATGAAAAGTTTCAAGCACAGCCAGGACAATTTCCTCTTCCATTTCATGGATGCCAGATACGAGCCAAGGAAGCAAATGTGTTCTACATATATCTAGAATGCAGCTTCTAAGTGTCAGCTTACTAGAGTTGATGGTGTTCCCATCATGACTGTATGCATATGCCTCTTTAAGTAGGTACAGACATTGCAAGATTTGGTTAATGTCCCTTTCAGAGATGCAGATACAAGATAATGCGGCATGTTTCACTGCATCCTCAACAGATTTTGGCAGATCTAAATCTCCATTACAAGATGGAGATCTGATAAGGACCACAAAGACTGAGCAAGCCATTATAAAAGTATCAGGAGTCATACCCATCTCTCCATTAGAATTCTTTTTAAGCATTTTTATCAAAACAAGAACCAACTCCTCCATTTGAGAAGATGATACAGCTCCAGGACACTCAGAAATGCATTCATAAATGAGCTTCAAAGTCTGGTATTGAGCTGGGTGAAAAGGAACTTCAGCCACATAATGTAATACTGGAATCAGAGTGTGAAACCCAATAACAAGCCTTAGTTTGAAAGCTTCCTTAGCAGTTGATAAAAAATCAAGTACCTGAAGGCACATCCTAACTACAGGATCCTTACAATTTGTTCATAAAAATGGAACAACATAAGTCACTTATTTGTAACATGAAGAACCAAATTAAGAATCGCATTTACAAACTTTAAAAGGAAAAAGGTGAGCTAAGCTAAACTAGACCAATCAAACTCATCTAGGTAACTGACTATACATTTCATTCAATCAGCAATGAATCCAAACTGTAACTGATAGAAACCGGTTTGGTTTAGTTTACAAGAGGAAAGGCAAGTATTCTACTTGCTGGTTTTTAGTTGTTTTAGTTCATAATTGCTGTGAATTAGCTATCGGGTTGTTTCCTTTGAGCTTCACTAGCAGGCATAAGGGCAATAGTTCTTAGTCCTAGCTGCTGCCTATAAATACTAGTTGATTAGTTAATTTTAATTTTATGAATTTTCTGTTAAAACTGTTAGAACTAGAAAGGAAGAACTCCCTCCACAGTTGGTAGTTCCAACCTTGTATTCCAACAAGGGAATTGTGATTTGCAATCCCTAATCATCAATAAAGCCTACCGTTTCTGCTACTCCCTGAACCTATCACTAACGCATGGACATACTAGTTAGCAATTTTTAGGTGTACTTACCTGAATATCTTAATACTTCAAATACATAATCTGCAATGTTTTCTTCTACCATGACATGAATCTGATTGTCTAAAGTTCCAATGGAAGACAGATAATGAAATAGTAAATCCAGAGTGCTGATTTGGACTTGACTGTTCGATGAAAGCAGTGGACCTTTGATGGCTTCTGCAAGCAGATTAACCAGAGATAACTCCTTGGCTCCCTCAATGTTTTCTTCAGAGTCAGCTCCATCAGAGTAAGAAAGGTGACAAGTATCATATGCACCTTCTTCCCTGAGCAAATGTCCTTGAGCCAACATAGTCAAAAGTGCTAATCAATAATGAAGGAGAACTGTTAGTCAAAGTAAAACAATACTGAAAGTTATGTCATACTACAGAATGAGTCTTTACTGTTGCTAAAGCCGTTTGGATGACTAACATTAATTACTCATTCATTAATCCAGCAATGTCTGCTTAGCATATATACTCTGTAGCTTATGTGTGCATAGTCTTAGAGAGATACAAGCAGAAAACCAATCTTATTGATATCATGATATACAGATGATCATATATGAAGTTCTGCATAATATGGCAAACTTTTTGTGTCTTTATATCGTCAGCGTGTAACAGCACCAGGGGCTAGGGCCTCCTAATTGCAAACATCTATTAGATTGTATCATCTTGTTTGTAATGAGTTTCAATGCAAGAAAAGAGTAAAAACATGTTTTGGAGAATGCCAATGGTATCAGCTCCTTAAGATGAAAGCATGAGGACCAAGTAACAGAGAGAAATGAGAGAGCTTGGAATTGTGAATGAGAAAATAGACATGACAAGCTAAGTAAGACAAAAGACATGTTAGTAAACTCTAAATGAAATGAGAATGAACTTCTAACTAACTACACACACCAAGACCGACCTAACTAACTGCATGTTGAACCAGTGTAACTGCCAATAACAACTATCATAGAAATTCTTGATGTCAAATCTTACTAAATGTCCAAAACTGGCCTCGTCACAAACAAAACAGAAATACTGAAAATTGAAACTTCAGCAACAAACAAAAAGATTGTGAGATTGATAACAGACCAATACAATTCAAGCGAACATCATCATTTTGAGACTTCATGAGAACGTCTCCCAATAGGTACAGGAGCGTCGGACAAAAGGGAACTAAGATATCAGTGTCATCTCCCTCAGTAGATGTATTCTTAAGAGCATACAGTTTGTAAAGGACAAAAAGGATCTCGCCACGGATCTCATCACTGCACTGAGGAAGTAGAGGGCTTACAACATCCAAATCAAATTTGAAAAAACTATTATGCATATCAGAACCAATACAATTGTTTACCTTGGCAATTGAAGACCGGTAACAAGAATGGTAATGAGGCCGTATACATCTCTGATATGTGCTATTAGATCATCATTTTCACAATTCAGAAGAACCCCAAGGCAGTGTATCTGTACACTCAAACCTCTTCTACAATGTTCCAATAGAGTAAAAAAAGAGGACAACCCGGCGCATAAGCATCTTGCGTTAAGGCAGGGTCCGGGAAGAGTCGCACCAAAGGGTGTAATATATGCAGCCTAACCTGATAATTACATCAGTGGCTGTTTCCACGGCTTGAACTCATGACCTGGAGGTCATATGGACTGTTAATTGTACTTCAAGACTGCATAGAGTCATATGTTAAGTTTAAATTTGTGGTCCGCCACCAAAACAACAACCATGACTGCATCCACAATCACAGAAATTACAGTGATTGTGGCTACAGAGATTTCAGTCAGAGCAAAATCTCATAGTTTTGGAAGCCTTGGAAATGCATATAAATTCATAACAACTTCAATTTTAGTCCAATTTCCCCAATTCAGTAAATGCAACATAACAACAATCACAATTTAAAAGCATCACTAGATAAATAATTCGTTACATGCAAAAAACATATCACCGCATTACATTTGATTTCATGTAAGGTATTTAAACAAATAAACTGTCAGATGAAACCAATAATCCAAAACTTATATGATCGGAAAGTAAATCAAAATTACCATGTGCAACTGACGGGAGCTCCAGGCCAGAGTACCGGAGGCAATCCTATCGAAAACCCGACCGACGAACTCTTGTCGAACGGAGGGATCATTGGATGCGCAGAGATTGACAATGAGGCGGATAATCTGCGCAGCAATGGGCTCATCGTCGAAGGAGGAGAGGGCAGCGACGAGAGGAGAGAGGAGGAACTGAGGGTGGAATGCGAGCACTGATAGGAGGAAGGGAGGGTGAGAGAGGGACCGTTCGATCTGGGAGAGAGCATAGGACACGTGGACGGTTGGGGAGAGAGGGTTTGAGACTAGGTTGGAGAAGCAGAGGAGGCAGATGGAGCCGCCGAGCTGAGTCCGGAGATTTAAGGAGGAACGGTGGCCCTGGGAGCATGAGGTGTCGTTGACGAAGACAGTGTCAGCTTCTTCTTCGAAATCCAAATCCACTTCCTGCGAATCGTACATTCTCGTCCGGGTTCAAGCTCAGAAACGATGAGGACGAGGCGTATGTTCAAACTTGCTTTTGGCGCCAAAGTAACAGCAAAATGTGCTGAGGCATGCGGAGATCCGAAATGTTTATTTTGTTTATTTATATTTTAGGGCAAATAACCCATATAAACAAAGCATTGGTTAAATTTACACAATTCTACCAAAATAAAAAACGTTACAAGTTCCACCAAGAGCACATTTTTTATATAGTTCGAATTACACTAATTCGAATTACACATTTATAGTAATTCGAATCACACTGATTCGAACTACACACACGCACTCAAGCACTAATTCGAATCAAGTTGATTCAAATTACACACAGAGAAAGAGACACTAATTCGAATGGGCTAGGTTCGAATTACTCCATGTTTTGCCTATATAAGGAGTTCGAACCAACTTCATTCGAACCACTATTTCAAATTCATACCCCACCAAATCCTAGAAAAAACGACCCAAAACGACTCCAACAAAGGCTTGAGCAGAATATTTAGCTGATGGGGGATAATTTGGACAGACTTTATCGATTAGATGTAGTAGCCTATATAACTGGTGTCATCAACAAAGAGGTTAGTGCCAACTTGTTCTTTTAAAATAGGAGGACTTAATTTTTTTTATATATTTATTGTTAGTGGTTTTGATAGTGAATGATGTTAGTGGCATTGTTAGTGAATGATTTTAGGGGTTTTATTAGTGGTTTTGATAGTGAATGATGTTAGTGGTTTTGTTAGGGGTTTTGTTAGTTGTTTAGGGTGAATGATGTTAGTGGTTTTGTTAGTGGTTTTGGGGGTGGTTTCATTAGTGGTTTCGTCAGCGAATGATGCTAGTGGTTATGTTAGTGACTTTGTTAGTGGTTTTGTTGGTGGTTTTGTTGGTGGTTTTGTTAGTGGTTTTGTTAGTGGTTTTCTTAATGGTTTTGTTGGTGGTTTTATTAGTGGTTTTGTTAGTGAATGATCTTTTGTTAGTGAATGATTAAAGTTATTTTTTATTTTCTGGAACATTATCTTTGCAGCCCCAGCGATGCATCTCGAGCATGCAACGGCAGCAGGGTATGCGTATGGACGAGAGGTACATTCCGTACTTACAGATGGCCGGCTTATACCATCTTGCGAGGCTGAACGAGAGATGGTTCATATTGGATGAGCCCCTGGTCAGTGCGTTCGTTGAGCGCTGGCGTCCAGAGACGCACACGTTCCATATGTTGTTCGGGGAGTGCACTATTACACTGCAGGACGTGGCGTACCAGTTAGGACTACCGATCGATGGATGTTATGTTAGTGGTTACCTGACAGATTTCCAGACGTACATCCAAGGTGGTCGGCCAGCTTGGGTGTGGTTCTAGGAGTTGCTGGGTGTGTTACCTCCTGTGAACTAAATCCAGAAGTTTGCAGTGAACTGCAGCTGGTTCTAGGAGACCTTCGGAGAGCTCCCTGAGGGAGCCGATGAGCCCACAGTTAGGAGGTATACCCGGGCCTATATCATGATGCTGTTAGGGACTCAGCTATTTGCTGATAAGTCCGGCATCAGCATTCACATTAGGTGGCTCCCCTACGTAACTAGGCTTGAGGACATGGGTGGGTACAGCTGGGGATCAGCTGCTCTCTCGTGGTTATACCGGTGCATGTGTCGAATGTCAGGGCAAAATTTGCGGCCACATATTGAATACAGAATGTACGGTATGCAGCAGGTGGTAGCCATCCTCCATCGGGAGCCTCAAGTGCAACCTTGATACCGTTGTGCCTATCTGATATCACCAGGATCCCCGGTTGCGGGGTCACGTGCTGGCGGAGATGGGATAGAAAGAACAACTAGGACTCCGCATTCTCACTCTCCACGAGTGCAAATGCAATAGGCAGGATGTTGGAGTTCCCGTCCTGTGTAATCGCAATGAGCAACGTACCCCCATATTTACCGTACAAGTGCGTCCCGTCGATACTCACCAACAGCTTGCAATGCCGCAATGCCTCAATACATGGTGGGAACATCAAAAAAAGCCGGTGAAATAGGCTTGCGAACCGTCCACCTGTCCCCCCAATAGAACAGGACTCGTTCTCAGCACTGCAACACTACCAGGCATCGTCAGCTGCACTCCCAAGACCCATCGCGGCAACTCGTTGTATGACTCATCCCAATCTCGGTAAATATGGGCCACGGCCTTCTTCTTGACCAACCAAACCCTCCTTAAGTCGGCCTGAACCCAAAGTGTGCCTCCGTCGCATTCGGCACCCTCTCCACGATACCAACCTCTCCGCCACCACTGCAGTTGAGATCAACGGCGAACGACGGGGACGCGACAGGCTCCTCCCTAGGTGCATTCACGGGCATGGACGAACATGCACCAATGGGTCTCGAGCTAGAACCGGCTACGGTGCCTAGAGTTTGGGTATTCCGGTTCGAACCTCCCGAGCTAGATACCACATCAACCAACTTTGCCAACAACTCAGGTGTCCTGACCTCGAAAAACTGGCGACGACAATGGAACAGGACTGCAAATCCTCGTCAGTCCCTATAACAAAAGAATCGTACTTCATGTCATCTCTAAGCACTGAGATCGGAATGCGGTAGAATAGCTTCTGAACACGTTTCACGCCTTGCAGCCCAAGTTTTTGTATTATAGAATTCAAGAAGTCATCGAATCTCGTCGTTGGTCTCATAAAAATACTCAGAGGATCTTTATCAGTAAACTTCACACCGGAGCGTGTCTTTCTCTTAATCGACCCTCTATAATGCACCAACACTACAAAGCTCTCCTCACTAGCCATTTAGTCTCACTCAAATGAACTCAATTCACGTTCACACCATATTTATACACGTATGGGGCTTCTTAATTTGAAACAGCCCAATTCGAATTACATACACATAATTCGAATTAGATACATTTGAACTATAATCAGAATTCCTCACCATGTAATTTGAATCAGATAGATTCGAACTTCTCCTTGCATGGTTCGAATTAGTTTGATTCGAACTATTTACACTGCAAGCCTAATTAATGCATGTTCAAATAAAACACACATATGCATATGATGTATGCTTGCCCATTTGGCTGATGAGTCTCATCTGTCGGTTATAAAGCCAAACCTGACATGTCTGGTAGCTAACCCTGAACAGAACACCAAACATGGAGCAAGTGGGATAACGCTACAACCCTTGCATCTTATCAGCGTACCTGGAGCAGAGAACAACCTCACCACTACTTGTTACCCAGGCGGTGTTATAGTTCTCGACCCAGAGCAAGTGGCGACAGAACTCAGCCCTTGCATCTTACCTGAAACCTCAACTCTCCCAGAGCAAGTGGATAACACCACTGTGGTGCGCAAATTTGTGACTCACACAACTGAACCGGCAAGTGTACCGAGTTGTCCAAGTAATACCTCAGGTGAGTGAGGGTCAAATCCCACGAGGATTGCTTCGGAGGTGCTTCTTCTTCTGGATTAACACGTCATACTCACTACTCCAACGATGGATGATTCATTCAATGCCAAGGATATAAGTGATTAAGCCATTGGTCATGGTCATTAATCTCCTCAGGTCCAAACCAAACACCCGAACAGGCTAGATTAATTTGGGAGAGGGTGAAGCGCACGCAATTCAATCTCTTGGTGATCCTACTCAAAACGCCACAGACAAGGTCGGATCTTCCGAATCAGAGGATGATGCTCTATGATTCTAGCCTGTAGAGCCACAAGAACCTCAATTACCCCTGACTAACGAGGTTTTATGTCACATACCCCGATTATCCCAGATAACTTATTGGAACCTGTGATGCATTCTCAAGTTGTAGCTCAATACTATCCAGGTCAGGACTCGTAAGGAACTCATGTAGAATCAAGATTCATAAGGATGAAGAACAACAATGCATCATAGAATAGAATCAAACATAGATTGAAGTAGAAAAAGTAATTGCATTAATCCATAGGAATTAGCAGAGCTCCTAACCTTAACCTAGGAGGTTTAGTTGCTCATACTGTACAGAAAATAATATGTAAGGTTGGAAGGTTGTGGAGAGAGAGATCCTAAACAATGGTGATCTTCCCTTATATATACTAATCTAAACCTAAAAGGACATTAATAATAATTCGAAATTACAAAAATAGAATAGACTAAGCTAAAGGTGCAAAAGTCCACTTTTGGGCCCACTTGGTGAGTGTTTGGGTTGAGCTTGGCATCCAACTTGAAGAAGTGGGTATTGAATGCCCACTAGGGGGTAGATATGCTGCTTTCTTGCTCCCCTTGTGGCATTGAACGCAGAGTTTGGGCATTCAACGTTGGCTTGAGTCCTTTTGGGGCGTTGAACGCCAGAAAGGGGGTAGTTTGGGCGTTCAACGCCCAATTTGGGCAGTCTAATTCAAAGAAAAGTATAGACCATTATATATTGCTGGAAAACCCTGAAAGTTAGATTTCTAACACCATTGAGAAAGTGTCATTTAGACCTCTGTAGCTCCAGAAATTCCCATTTGAATGCACGGAGGTCAGAATCTGACAGCATCTGCTATGCTTTCCTTGTCTTAGAATCAGACTTTGGCAAAACTTGCCAAATTCACCCAAAATTTACCTAAATTCATAGAAAAAATACAAAAGCTCAAAGTAGTATAAAAAAAGTGAATTTTGCAATAAAACCTACTAAAACATAATAAAACTTAACGGAAATTACTGAAAACAGAAAGAAAACAATGCCAAAAAGTGTATAAAATATCCACTCATCAGAACACCAAACTTAAACTGTTGCTTGTCCTCAAGCAACCAAAACAAAGTAGGACCAAAAAGAAGAGAAAGATACAATAAGTCTTAATGTTTTTTCAATGAAGCTTAGTTCCAATTAACAACCCAATAATTATCACTAAATGTTAGACATTATGGCTCTAGTAATCCATACACTCATTTCTCCCAAGGCAAGGGGTAAAAATTACCCCATAATCAAAATTGGCATTTCATCAAACACATAGTGGGCATAAACATAAAACATGGTAAAATTGGAAAAATAATGAAAGCTATGAACCACAAATGATAACAAGCAACAAAAGCAACTCAACAAACATAAAAAAGAGCATCAAACATCAAATTCATAAACCAAAACTCAAAATTGTAAAACTATGTATCTATAGACAAGAGAAGTTGAAATAGGAACAAGTGTAGAACAAGTAATGTAAATAAAAGGGAAATTAAAGAAATACTTACAATGCAATTGCTATAATCCAAAATCAAACTTGAAGTATAAAATGCTACAAACCCTAATTAAACCTAAGAAAGAATTTTCTAATCTACACTCCTCCTACTCCTACTATGTAAAACTATGGAAAATAAAATCTAAGTCCTAATGCCTTCATATGAGATGTTTCCCCTTCAGATAACTCTTGATTTCATCCTCAAGCCTTTAGAAATAGGCCAAAAAGAGCCCCAAAATGCGAGTGCACATGCAATTTTAATGAAGGCACGCACTAGTACCTGTGCGGACGCACAGATGTGTGCGTGCGCACAGGTCGCTGAATTTGCACTTGTGCGTACGCACAGATGATTGTGCGCACGCACACTTCGCAATGCTTTGGATTCGCTCTGCTTGGGTTCTTGTGCGTACGCACAGATGGTTATGCGTACGCACGCATGCTGATTTCCTTATTGTGCATACGCACGCTTGCTTGTGTGTACGCACACATGGCTGTGTGCTTTTCCTTTGTTTTCTTCATGCTTTCTCCCTTTGTACATGCTTCCTTCCACTCTTGCCTTGCCAAACTTGCCTCTAGGACCTAAAATCACTCAACAAACATGTCATGGCATCGCATGGCATAAAAGTGGGATTAATATCACTAATTTAAGCTC
Organism: Arachis ipaensis; assembly: GCF_000816755.2. Classification (NCBI taxonomy): domain Eukaryota; kingdom Viridiplantae; phylum Streptophyta; class Magnoliopsida; order Fabales; family Fabaceae; genus Arachis; species Arachis ipaensis. The sequence goes on from NC_029792.2 coordinate 25,733,944, forward strand.
AAAAATGCATGTTTTCACATTTAGGCACAATCTAGAGAGAAAACACAAAAGCATGCTATTTAAGTGAATAAGTGTGAGTTTATGCGATGAAATCCATCTAATTATAGCCAAAATATATCATCAAATATGAATTTATCATCCTACATCGGACCATGGTGCGCCATGTATGGAATCCTTGTCCATCTTTCTTTTGTTTTTCTGTTATCCACAGATTTGTATAAAATTCATGGATCATTATTATTCCAACATTGGTTCTAGGGTTGGCCAAAATTTTCCAACCCCTCATTCGAATCTGCTCTTAGATTTTCAGATATTCATCTTCTTTTAACTCAAACTTGACTTTTGGAATCACTGTCTTCTTGCACATTACCTTATAGTAATGTTCCACATGAAGCTTGGAGTAGAATCTGTAAGGTTTATAGGCAGTTGTTGGTGGATCGCTTTCTTTCTTATTTGTTGATGTGGATCTTTCACTTCTTGGAGCCATGGATTGTAAATAATTGAAAGAGTAATGCTCTTACCACACCAAACTTAAAAGGTTTGCTCGTTCTGAGCAAAAAAGAGAAGTGGAGGGGACGTATGAAGGAGGAAGAGGGGTGTGAAGGAGGTAGAGAGATTTGAATGTGGAGAAAGAGCATAGAGGATGGGTCTTTATAAATTTTGAATTTTTAAAAATATGATTAAAGAAAAAAAACAAGATATGATTGAAAATCAATTTGAATGAAGAAAGATTTGAAAAAAAATTTGAAAGAGGATCATGTGGAAAGCGAGGATATTCATAAAGAAAAGATATGGAGGATAAGATATTTATTAAAAAGATTTGAAAAAAAAATTGAATTGAAAGAGATTTGATTCGAAAAGATAAGGGTGGAAATTAAGTTGTTGAAAGAGATATGGTTTAAATTCAATTTTTAAATTAGAAGAGATAGTGATTTGAAGAGAAGATTAATGAAAATATATGGTTTTGAAAAGATATGGTTTGACCAAGTCAACCCCTCCTTCCCTTCCTTAAAAATTCGAATGCCTGGCACACCCCCTCAAAGGCGTTCACCGCCCAAGTCTGGCATTGAACGCCAGGTGGTGTCTCTCTTTTTTTTTATTAGGGCATTCAACGCTAAGAATGGGCATTGAATGCCCAAGGGGGACCACAAAATGGTCCTGAGCCTGCCCCTGTTTAATTACAAATGTTAAAAAGCAAAGGAAAACTATAAAAATTAATAAGAAATGAACAAAAAATGAATATGAATGAGAAAAAATAAAAGGACTAAGACAATAATACACTACTTATGGTTGAGTTGCCTCCCAACAAGCGTTTCTTTACCGTCATTAGCTTGACCTTACAGTTGTCATGTTAGCAACAGTGTAGAGCTCTCTTGCTCCAGATTGTCCCTTAGATAATGATTGACTCTCTGTCCATTCACTATAAATCTTTTATCAGAGTGTCTGTCTTGGAGTTCTATATGACCAGAAGGTGATACATTAGTGACCATAAAAGGTCCCGTCCATCGGGACTTGAGCTTCTCAGGGAAAAGCTTGAGTCTGAAATTGAAGAGTAAAACCTTCTGACTCGGCTCGAAGACTCTGGAGGAGAACTTTTGATCATGCCATTTCTTGGCCCTTTCCTTGTAAATTTTAGCATTGTTAAATGTAGCTTGTCAGAATTCATCCAATTCATTTAACTAGAGCAATCTTTTGTCTCCTGCAGCCTTGGCATTAAAGTTGAGGAATCTGGTTGCCCAGTAGGCTCTGTGTTCCAGTTCCACTGGTAAATGACATGCCTTGCCATAGACCAACTGGTAGGGTGACATCTGGGCGTCATCAAGCTTCCGTGCCCAATCTCCTCTAGAGGTACTCATTGTTCTTTCTAGGATTCTTTTGAGCTCCCGGTTGGAGACTGGTGCACAAAACTGGTTCTGCACGTTTCGTACAGATAGATCGGCAAGTATACCAGGTTGTCCAAGTAAATTCTTTCAACAATTTACACTATATTCCATAGCAATGATACAAGATAAATAATTCAATGGCGTGAATTGAGACTTGAGGTAGGTACTAGCTACTTATATACATCCTTCTATGATGAATGAATTATTTCACAAAATAATGTCAAAACTTTTTAGGAGCAATCGTCGCTTAGTTTGGTGTAGGGTTTAGGGTTATCTGAACGAGTTAGGGCAATTGTAAGAAGGAGAAAGCTAAAGTTTGGAAGAGTAGATGGGGTATTGCAATTGTAACTTAGTAATTTCAAAGGGAGTTCTCTGAATTTTTTTTTTTGAAACCTTTTGGCCACGCTTTTGAAGCATATCAAAAGAGTTGTAAAAAATTGCTACACTTTTAAAATGACCTTATAACAAAACTCTGTCGCTACGCTTTAAAAGTGTGCCTGTTTTTCTCTGCAAAAAAATATGGCCAAATCTCGAATCAATTGTCACCCTCATAAAAGCGTGACCATTGACCCCTTTTACCATGCTTTTGAAGCATAGTAAGAAAAAGCGTAGACAAATCTCTATTTAGTCGCTACTCTCGTAAAAGCGTGGTCATTAACCACTTTTGGCCATACTTTTAAAGCATAACAAAAAAAAATGTGGCGATAAACTTTTTTTCTTGTAGTGCAATATCCTTTAGCCTCTCGCCGGACATAATTTTTATATTTTTCTGCATTTAAAGCAAAGAAAGTTTTTATAGACCTACCTAAAAAATGAAGTCCAACAACTAAATTAATTAATTAACTAATAAATATGCTATTGTTTTTTTTATTTTGTTAAATTTTTCTTTTTAAAAAATATTATTATTTCAAAGTATACATTATAGGAGTTTGTATTTTGTCATTCATATTTGTCAGATTATCAAAATAAATTATACTATTTTTATGGCCAATAAATATTTTAACCAATATTTAATAGGGCCAAAGTTTCAATTCGCAACAAAAATTTAAATTGACAAGCTCATGTGTAAGGTATAGAAACCAAGGATATTTTAAATAAAGCATCATTTGTAATCAACTGATGAGTTATTTTGTTTTCGTAAGAAGGTGATAAGTTATTTTCTCTCATATTTTATTTTGAATTTTATTTTACTATAGCATTATTCTTATATTATTTATAAATATATTGATTATATAAATTAATTAGTATGAGGTAAGAATTAGGGCAAATCACTTAAATAAGCTAATAGGAGCTCAAAATTACACAAATCAGCCAAATGCAAAAATAGTTCATGAATCAACCAGAGACACATATCTATGTAATTCGAATTAGGTTAATTCAAACTTCATCTCCATGTAATTCGAATCATACTGATTCGAACTACCTACACAGGCACACACCCACTAATTCGAATCAACCTAATTCGAATTACACCCACACTAATTCGAATCAGGGTGATTCGAATTACACTCACACACGCTGCATATAGTAATTCGAATTGGTTAGATTCGAATTACTAATGATTTAATTCTACCCATTCTTTTATTAAAAAAATTAATAATTGATTAAAAAAATTAATAATTTAAAAATTAAAAAATATATATTTTATTTCATGCATTAAAAAAAAGCTAACAAAATATTTAATTACGAGACTTCTTTAAAATATTAATGAGCTATCAATTCGAATTTCATACAATACTCTTTTGTCCATTTTTAATAGCTTATGAATATTTTTTAATAAATTTTTTTAATAAATTTATTTAAATTATACCACAAAAAAATATTTTATTCTATACAAAATAATTTAAAAGAATAACTTAAAAGATGTTAGGAGTACTATAAAAATTTGTAATATCCTAATGACTTAAGACATTAAAAAAATACTCTACATAGTCAATAATAATTTAGAAATTAAAAAAAAAATATAGTTATAATCAGTATTTACCTAAATTACTAAAATATTACAAATTTTTATAGTACTCCTAACATTTTCTAAGCCATTTTTTAAAATTGTTTTGCATAGAATAAATGACATTTTAAGCCATTTTAAGCCATTTTAAACTATTTTCTATGCAAAACAATTTAAAGGAAAAATGACTTAAAAATATTAGGAGTACTATAAAAGTTTATAATATTTTAGTAATTTAGGTAATACTGGTTATAACTATATTTTTTTTTATTTCTAAATTATTATTGGCTATGTAGAGTATTTCTTGAATGTCCTAAGTTATTAGAACATTACAAATTTTTATAGTACTCCTAACATCTTTTAAGCCATTTTTTTAAAATTATTTTGTATAGAATAAAATATTTTTTTGTGGTATAATTTAAATAAATTTATTAAAAAATTTTATAAAAAAATATTCATGAGCTATTAAAATAATAGTATTGTATGAAATTCGAATTGATAGCTCATTAATATTTTAAAGAAGTCTCGTAATTAAATATTTTGTTAGCTTTTTTTTTAATGCATGAAATAAAATATATATTTTTTTAATTTTTAAATTATTAATTTTTTAATTAATTATTAATTTTTTAATAAAAAAATGGGCAGAATTAAATCATGAGTAATTCGAATCTGGCCCATTCGAATTACTATGTACAACGTGTGTGAGTGTAATTCGAATCAGGGTGATTCGAATTAGTGGGTGTGTGCGTATGTAGGTAATTAGGCTAATTCAAATTACATACAAATGCCCTCTTACATTGGTTGAACCTTGTAATAATTATTGGTTTGGTTGAATCACGTAAATTTTTTTTCAACTTGGTTTATATGGGTGATTTGTCCTAAGAACTACATGGGTGTTGTTTGGGTACATCTTATTTTATTTGAATTCTTTTATTTTAATTAGTATTGTCGTCTATTTTATTTAGTTAAGTTTTTTTAAAAAATATTATTATTTAAGGTATCTTATATTGATTATGAAAATTCGTATTTTATCATCTATATTTATTGAATTATTTAAATAAATTATATTATTTTATATGATCAATAACTATTTTAATGAATATTTAATAGGATAAAAAGTTTCATGAAACAAATTTTCCGTCAACAGAAATTAATGATGAATTTACACTCCATGGCAATAGATCTGTATGTTTAATACTCAAATTTTGATGCACATGATTAGGAAGATTTTAAATAAAATATTATATGTAATAGTTTACTACAAACAATTAAGTTCATTCATCTAGTAAGAAATTACATAATTCATACTAACATCCTAGTAAGTTAATTCTCTCTTTATGATCATAATTATTTTAAAATTTGTTTAAAAATACTATTCTTAATTTCTTATATTGTTTGTGGATACGTTGATCATATAAATTAATTAATCAACTAATAAATATCATCAAGTATTGTTATATTTTTTTTAACTATCTATCCAATTTTATTTTATTGATATCTAAGTATTATTTTATCAGCCTTGGATAATTAACATATGGTAGAAATTGAGTACGTTATGTTTGGACACCTTTTATTTGAAAATTTTTTTAACCAGTACTATCCTTCATTTTATTTAGTTAAACTTTTTTTTAAAAAAAAATGTGAGCATAAAGTAATGCTCATTCATTAAAGATGTAAAGTTCATGCGATCATACACCTATTCTTTCCAAATTTAGTTTTTTTTCAAAGACATTCTTTTTATTTTATTCCATAATTTAGTTGGAATGAATTGAATTAAAATAAATAATATTGCAAGGATCTTGTGGCTCTATACAACGATTGAGGCTCATTTATATTTGTGATAGGTTTGAATAGATATATAAAATTTTTCTATATATACAAGTCGTCCAAAAAAAATGATGGTAAATTAGTAATTTTTTTTTTGGCGGTAAATTTAGCTATCTTCCTTTAAGAATTATGCTTAATTCGCACAAGCACAGTTCTACAATACCCACCAAAATGGAAAACGGTACAAAAGGGTCCCTGTCTAACTTTCTTCTTTTAATAATAATTTGCGCGTCTACTTTTTATTGCCTTTTTAATTTAATTATATTAAAATGAGAAGAAAACTATAGAGAGAGAAAGGGGGCAGGGAGGACATGCTTATGCTTGGTCTTCCCACGTGCAATTATACTTCTTCCAAGTGTCAATTTTCTCCTACAATTTTCTGTACGGCACCACAGAATTCTAGGGATCACAAAAGATTAAAGCCTAATTTCAGACTCTATGTTGGGATATCTGTCCTTAATTCTCCTGGTTTTAAGCTAGTCGTGGAGTGCACATGCACATCTTGAGTTGTTAATCATAACTTTAAGTCATTAGTTATATTTGAGAGAAGGTGGATACTACTATGAAGATGTTACAATTGTCTTTATGTGAAGATGTATCTTTTTTATTATTAGATGATAAATTGAAGGGTTTGATTTTGATATGTTACAAAAGTGTTATTTTTTTTTAAAGTGTGGCCAAACAAATAAAGCACACTTTTAACACAAGACTCTTTATAAGAAGATGTTTTTAACATCTTCATTTGAGTAGGTGCCTTGAGAGAATAGTCCATCTAATCTCTTAATGATGCGAATCACAATTTAATTTTTAAAATTTTAATTGTATTTATTTAATTTTTAAATTTTATCTGAAAATTTTTTAGACACACAGACATTAATGGAATAATATCGAATGCCACACTAAATTTATAGAACGATATCATATTAGTTTTAGGAAAAGTCTAGGGCCAGCAACTTTGTTAAATTTTGGCCAACATATAACCAGCAAAAAAAAGTGAGCCATTGGATAAAATTTCACATCAATCTCACACTAATCTCACACCATTAAAACCATCATTGATGACTATTTGATGACTACAAATCACAAAAAATTACTGACCCCTAACATTTCTTATAATTTTAATATTCAAATATTCTAAAAATATTAAAAATTAAATTAAAATTAACATACAAATTCAAAAATCAAATTAAATTAAGTATTAACTCATTATATAATTACATTATTAGCGTTTCCTTCAATTAACTTCTATGTAAATTAAGTAAAGAAAAACAAGAAAGAAAGGGGGAGAGAAAAATGCTTCTAATAATTTTATTGGTTTATGATTAATAATTACACTAGTTCTGATTATTTAAAGAGTTGAATTTTGATAGAAAATTTTTACAATATCATCATTCAATTATTATTTATTTAAATAATTATTTAAATGGTAAGTATAAAAGTAACTTGTATAATTTGATATGATATTATTTAATGAAATATCTTGAATTTTTTATACTGAAAATACATGAACATTAAATCTTTATTTGAATAATACTTATGTTTGCATGAGATGGAATAGTACCCAATACCCATGTTGATTATTGACGGTGGAGAGGGAGAATAATTAGCCACTTAAATAATGGTTCCTTGGTAGAATTGTGACTCTAGTAATTATTTTGATCTTATATCAATATTAATCATTAATATTTGAACTTAAAAAAGAAAAATTAAGTTGTGCAGTTGGAAGAAAGAAAAAGGTGCTAGTGTTAATAGCATTATCGAATTGGTGGATATAGAGTTGAGTGATCGTAAGTTTAAGTGGTTCAAGGGGTTAATCGTACAATCAAATTGATAGAATATTGGTGAGTTTGGTTTTATAGTTATCATTTGGAGCACTTAGTTAAAAAGGAATGACAGAATTTTCAGAAATCAAGAATCAGGTGTTATAGGAATAATTAACAGGTCAATTAAAAGTTACAAAGAGTAAAGTGATATTTGATCTTTTGGGTTTTTGATGGTTTTTGTTTGAAATAATTAAAAATTAATTTATTTTATTTATTTAATATTTTTCTGTTGAGACGTTGATGTTCCACTTTGTTGTGTTGAGCTTTTTATTTTAAAAGAAAAAGAAGAAAAATTAATGTCATGGGTTAACAAAACCGTACCCTAAATAATAATTATGTGGAATTACAACCATATGTTTATTCCAAAAGAGGGGGACGTTGTATAAGTACCTATATTATTTTAAAACTTAAAAAGACATAAACAATAGACATAGTTAACATGCACTCCGACTTTCCTCCTAATCATTATTAGTGCTTTCTAAGTACTATCCCTTTTAATATAAAAGCATACAAGATATATAGGTGCCAGCATGAAATGATGGGGTTACCCCAAAATTTCAGAGGGGGAAAGAGGCAGGAACAAGAATGCTAGACCCCCATGTGAGTCTGATTTGGGAACAAAGCAAAGAAAGCTTACAAAGTGTTTCACATGGGGTGAGAGAAGAGGACATGATTCTTCTTATTACATTACCCTTATTCTCTTCACAGCTCATCATTACCCCCAAAGTCTTCCATCTTCAATTCCCACTACACACCACCATCCCCATAATTAAAATATTAATCTGCCCTAGAGATCTCTTTTATGTAACTGCACCTACTGAACAATTGAATGATCCCACATTGCATGTCTTTCTTTACTTTTTTTTTCTTTTTAATATATCTATTATTATTATTACTATTATTTAATTAAAAAATTCAATAGATTTTGTGTCA
>NC_029792.2:25742443-25745607 GCF_000816755.2 Arachis ipaensis
TCCTTAATAATCAAACAAAAGTACAAACGTGTGAAAGAAAACGAAACATCTAACAAGGGATTGTAAAATAAAAGATAACAAGAGTGAAGAAAAAAAACCGTTAGGTTGGGACCTCATTCAAGAGTAGAACCTCTTCAAGTTCGCCACATTCCACGTTCTCGGAACCTCGGTCCCATCCAACCACTCTAGCTTGTATGTCCCTTTCCCAAGAACTTCTCTTACCCTGTACGAGCCTTCCTAGTTGACTTATAGCTTGCCTCCTCTCGGAGTCGGTGGGCCAATGTCGTTACGTCGTAACACCAAATCACCTTTCTCGAAGTTCCTGTTTAGCACCTTGTGATTGTAACATAAGGCTATCCTCTGTTTTAGTGCAGCTTTCGATAATTGTGCCGTTCTCCAATTTCCACAAAAATAATCGCGTCGACCCCGTAAGTAAGTTGGAAAGGCGTCTCCCCGGTGGAAGACTGCGATGTTGTCCTATAAGAGCATAAAACGGAAGCTAGTTTGTCTGTCCAAGAACCCTTTTGCTGGTCAAGGTGCTTTTTTAACCCATTGAGGATAACCTTGTTCGCCACCTCGGCTTGACCGTTACTCTAGGGGTGTTCCACCGAGGAAAACTTTTGCTTGATCCCCAAACCAGTTAAGAACTCTCCAAATTTTCTATCAAAAAAATGCGTTCCATTGTCTGAGACCACGATCTCTGGAATCTCGAACATTGCAATTACTTGTCTCCAGAAGAACTTCTGGCAATTTGTGGACAATATGCTGGCTACTAGTTCTACCTCCACCCACTTTGTGTAATAATCGATTGCCACAATGAGGTACTTAACTTGTCTTGGGGCTACCAGAAACGGGCCCAGAAGGTCGACTCCCCACTGGGAGAAAGGTCGGGAGGCCAACATGGAACTCAGCTTTTCTGCTGGGGCCTTGTAAAAATTTGCATTCTCCTAGCATTTCCAGCACTTCTTCACGAATTCTTGGGCATCCGTCATCATAGAGCTAATAATATCCCGCTCTTACGAGCTTTCTTTCCAATGCCTTTCCTCCAATGTGATGGCCACAACACCCCTCGTAGACTTCACCTAGAATGTAGTCTGTCTGGTCGGGGCGCAGACACTTCAACAGGGGCTGGTTAAGTCCCCGTTTGTACAGCTGTCCGTGAACCACTACATATTTGTCAGCCTCTCTTCTTATGACTCTATCTTCTTTTTCATTTTCAGGCAGTGTCCCATCTTCTAGGAAACGGTGGATCGGGTCAATCCACAAAGAAGGGTTTGGGGTCTGGGTCATGCAAAGGGCCACCGATGGTTCCTTCATTAAGCCTTGGATCAGAGCCTGCTCCCCCGAACGCCTGGTTGGAAGCTTCGTCAACATGGAGCTTCCACTATATGCCCGGGTTTCTAGAAGAATCCTCGGTCACCTCTAGCAAAAAATATGCCATTGCCTGAGCCTTGATTGTGTGTCGAAGCTTGTATTGGATGTCATACTAGGATGGCTTTATCGCCCAAGTCATCATATGACCCACTAGGTCAGGTTTCTGCAAGATTTGTCAGATGGCTTGGTCGGTCCTTAGTGTGATCGGGTGCCCTTGGAAATATTGTCTTAACCTCCGAGAGGAGATCAATAGAGCATAGACTAACTTCTCCAACTTGGTATACCTCAGCTCCGCTCCTTGGAGCACCTTGCTAATGAAGTATGCCGGTTGTTGGAGTTTGTCTTCTTCCTGAATTAAAATGGCCGCCATGGCCTCCTCCGTCACGGCTAGATAGAGGTATAGGGTCTCCCCTTCTTTTGGCTTTCCGAGCATTGGTGGTTTCGATAGGATCCTCTTGAAGTGGTTGAAGGCTTCCTCACAAGCTGGAGTCCATTCAAAGGCGATTCCTTTCTTCATTAAATTGAATAAAGGGAGGGCCTTTGCTGCCAACGCCCCGAGAAAATGGGATGAAACTGTGAGCCTACCGGCCAATCGTTGAACATCCTTGATGCACCGTAGGCTTGTCATCCGAAGGATGGCTTTGCATTTATCTGGGTTGGCCTCAACTCCTTGTGGCATGATCATAAGCCCCAAAAACTTCCCTGCTTCCATTGCAAACATGCATTTCAGAGGGTTCAGCCTCATATTGTGCTTTCGAAGCGACCCGAAGACAACTTCTAGGTCGGCAACCAAGTTGCTTGGTTCGGCTGTCTTTACCAATATGTCATCGACGTATACCTCCACTGACTTGCCGATAAGCTCTTTGAAGACTTTGCTCATTAATCTTTGATATGTGGCTCCCACGTTCTTTAGTCCAAACGGCATGACCCTATAGCACTAGGTCCCATTTGGCATTATGAACGCCGTTTTCTTCTCGTCGGGGCAGTGCATTGGGATCTAATTGTTCCCTGAGTACGCGTCCATAAAGCTCAGAAATCGATACCCTGAGCTGCATCTACTAGGGAATCGATGTTTAGGAGAGAAAATGAATCTTTTGGGCATGCCTTGTTAAGATATGAATAGTTGATGCACATTCTCCACTTCCCATTGGCTTTCTTAACAAGGACCACGTTTGAGAGCCACGTCGAGTACTCTAATTCTCTTATGAAACCAGCTTTTAACAAGCTGGCCGTTTGTCTGACCACCTCGTTAGCCCTTTCTGGTGACATCTTTCTTCGTTGTTATGCCACTGGCTTGGCGTCCGATCTCACAGCTAGGCGATGCAACATGAAATCGAGGTCCACTCCTGGCATGTCATCTGGGGTCCAGGCGAATAAGTCATTGTTTGCTCTGACGGCCTTGATGAGAGATTCTTTTAACTCATGGGGGAGGTTCCGATTTATGAAGACAAACTTGTCCTCCATGTCTCTCACTTGAAACTTATCCAAATCTCCTTGAGGCTCTGGCCTCGACTTGTCGTCAACCCTTGCATCCAAGTCTGCCAGGAACACCCCAGCTGCTTCTTTTGACTTCTTCCTTAATGAAAGACTGGCATTGTCTCAAGCGACTACTATTTTCAGGTCTCCTATGATAAATCCTACAGCTCCTCTATCCATTACGAACTTCATCATGAGAAGTTTCGTGCAAATAACAGCCGACAACTCGTTGATCATTCACCTCCCAAGATCACATTGTATGCTATGGAATCTCTTAGGACCACGAACTCTACTATTGCCGATTTTCTGTTCTC
>NC_029792.2:25745614-25759179 GCF_000816755.2 Arachis ipaensis
CAATTGACCCCATGTTGATGGCTTTCGAGGTTGCCTTCTTTAAGCCCTAGGGTGTCGAACACATTTCTAAACATGATATTCGAGTCTGCTCTGATGTCCACTAGAATTCGCTTGACGAGGCCCATCCTAATTCTCGCTGTAATCACCATTGGCAGGTCCTTAGGGAGGTCATGGCACCAGCGGTCTTTCGAGCCAAAAGATATTTCGAGAAGCTCTTCAGATTGAGTATTAGGCCTTCCCGACGTCACTGCCAGGACCTTTGCATCCTTCTTTGCTGCTGATTTTGACTTGGGTGATACATCTCTTCCGACCACAAAATTGATGACTACAATCGGAGCATTTTTTGCATTATCGGGAAGCCTTTGTCTTAGCTTCACAGTTCGGCTGCGGTCCTCCACGAACCATTCTCGCTCTCTCCTTCTCGGTTCTCGTATGAACTGCGAGAACTCGGTCAGCTTACCTTCTCGAATGGTCTGCTTTAAAGCATCCTTCAGATCAAAACAGTCTTGGGTTTTGTGTCTAAAACCCTTATGATAGTCACAATACAGGCTTTTGTTTCTGCCCATTCTATTCTTGAGCTACCGAGGTTTAGACAATATGCCTTTGTCCATAATTTGTTGATAGACTTCCACAATAGGTGCCGTTATAGGGGTGTAGTTAGTAAACTTACCTACCCGGGGAAACGGTTTGAATGGTTTCCGGATGTTCCCTCCTTTAGCGCCTCTTTTGGCTTCTCTAGGTACCCGATCGAACGTGCTGGCGGGTTAGGTGGCTGCCGTTTATTGGCGGCCACAACTTGGCTAACCTTTTCATTGTTAATATTCTTTTTCACCAAGTTTTGGATTTCTTGCATGGTTCAGACAGGCTTGGTAGTGAGATGCTTCCTAAAGTCCTCATTCAACAAGCCATTTGTCAAGCATAAGCTCGCTACCGAATCTGTTAAGCCATCAATCTCTAGACATTCATCATTGAACCGGTCAAGGAATTTTCTCATTGGCTCGCCAGTATGCTGGGTCACACCCAGCAAGTTGATCGGGTGCTTGGCCTTAGCTATACGTGTAGTGAATTGCGCTAGGAACCTCTATGCGATATTCGGGAAGGCCGTAATGGATTCTTGCGAAAGCACATTGAAATAACGTATCGTTGGATCTGCCAGGGTTACAAGAAAAGCACGGCACCTTACAGCATTATCAACACCCTCCAGGTTCATTCTGGACTCAAAGGCTGTCAAATGTTCCTGAGAGTCTTTTGTCCCATCATACCTCGTGTCCGTAGGCTTGTCAAAGTTTTTCAGCAACCGAACCTTGAGGATAGAAGGGTGGAAAGGGGTTGCCCACCATAATGATAGGGTCGTGCCGTTTCCTTTCTCTGTCTCTTCTTCGCTCACCCCAGTCTTCAGACCTACTGCGGGTGTGAGTGAGGGACTGAGCTTCGGTTTTGTCATGCTCATCGTCCCTTCTAGGGCTTCTTCTACGCCCTTCCAACCTCCTAGTTGGGGACTGGGTTTGCGAGAGGCTCGGACGGGCATCTCAGATGTGTTCAAGATGATAACGGTCCCTCGCAACAAGTTCTCTCTCTAGGTTCTGTACTCTGTGCCTAAGCTCTTGCATAATCCTTGAGCTATCACTACCCGTACCTCCAAACAGACATTCCTCGTGAGGTCGGGAGTGGGAGTCTCCTTGGTACGAGGGGGCTTGGGGCACTCTTGAGAGGTTCCTGAGCTCACTTTGTTTCGCAGGCGGGCTCCTCCCTTTTCCCGTACTTCCTCCGAACTGGGGAAAAGCTCCATAGGCGTCAGGTCCCCACAGACGGCGCCAATGTTTGGTAATGTGACTGGAGCAACCGTGAGATGGGGATTTGGACCTGGGTGTGAGCTTCTCAGGGAGGATAACCGTCAGAGTCGTCGATGGGTCGGTGGGTAGGACCACCTGCAAGGGCACTCTGGTGCGTGGCAGAAGTTAGACCAATTAAGAGAATTTTAATAAGAGAACAGCGTTGCAAGTATAGCCCTTAACCAGCTAAAGTCCGCCTCACCAATTTAAAAAGGGTCATCACAAAAATTAGAATTAAAAATACTGGGAGTATAAGTCCCAGGTCGTCTCCCAACGAGTTGCAGGAAATAGTGCTAATTTATTAATCAGAAATTTTTGAGAAGGTTTGAGTTGGATAATGAGTAATTAAAATAATTGTAAATTAAAATAATAAAAATAAGAATTATTATTAAAATAAAAAGCCTTGACTGGGGAATTGATTAATTGAAAGTTCTATCCTTGTTGAAATCTTCTCAAGTGTAATATAAAGAGGTTGTTGTTTTCACTTAGTTAACCCTTATTAAATAAAGGCAAGTCAAGTGATTGAACTGACTTTTATCCGCAAATTCTAGTCCTTTCCCTTGGGAAAGTCTAGCGTTAGTAGATACAAAATTAGCCAACAATGTCCAGTTTAACTAAGCACTTGAGCATTCCAACTCAAGTGTCTCCTCTTAATCAACCCCCATGTCAAGTAGAAAATCTACTCCATTGACATGGAATTAATATTCATAAAAATATAAGAAGACATAATTGAATAAAATAATATAAAATAGAGATTTAAAATTAATTAAAAGTAAAAGTAGTTCTATGTATTAATAAATCCAAAATGCAACATACTTATTTGAATAGGGTCAATGATCAACTAAAAAGAGTGAAGGATTAAGGAAACAAACTAAAGTAGTAACTTCGACGGCGGTGATGATTCTTCAACATCCAAAATCCAAAGCATAAACTATCAATGTAAAGCGAATCTAGATTTAGATCTAAAAGTAAAAGTAATCCTAATATCAATGTATCTCAATGCGTGTGGATGTCTATGGGTGTGTGTCGAAGCGTGTTGAGTCTCTTCACGTTCTCTCACTTTTATCTGTGTTTCTGGGCCAAAAACTGGGTTAAAATGTGGCCCAAAATCGCCCCCAGCGTATTCTGTTATTTCTGCAGATCGCGTAGGTCACGCATACGCGTCGTCCATGCGTTCGCGTCATTCAGCGATTTTCCTTGTCATGTATTCGCGTCGTCCACGCGTTCGCATCATTCGTGCAGACTCCAATCCACGCGTTCGTGTCAGGCATGCGTTCGCGTCACTGCGATTTCTTTATTTTGAGCGCTCGCGTGAGCCATGCAGTCGCGTCAGTGTTCGCTGGTCATCTCCTTAATTTCTTGTGTTCCTTCCATTTTTGCAAGCTTCCTCTCCATTCTCTGAGCCATTCCTGCCCTATGAAGCTTGAAACACTTAACACACGGATCACGGCATCGAATGGGATAAAGGAGAGTTAAAATGTACTAATTAAAGGCTTCTAGGAAGCAAGTTTTCAACCATAAACAATACTAGAAAGGAATTATAAAATCATGCAATTCATATGAATAAGTAGGTAATGGCTTGATAAAAACCACTCAATTAAACACAATAGAAATCATAAAATAGTGGTTTATCAACCTCCCCACACTTAAACATTAGCATGTCCTCATGCTTAGTTTAAGGAGATAAAATAAATGAGTAGGGAAATGCGAAACTCATGCAATGCAATGCAACCTATATATATGAATGCAATTATATGATTCTTGTCTACTTGGTTAAAAATAAATAGGTTCTTCAAGACAAACATAAATCAAATTCCACTAATTCAAATTATATAGTAAAAACAGGTAAAATTGTAAGAAGATAGCTCATGAAAGCAGGGAACATAGAATTAAGCATTGAACCCTCACTGATGGTGTATGTGCACTCTAGTCTCTCAAGTGTATAGGGTAATTACTCTTTCCTTCTCTAATCATGCTTTCTAAACTTTGTTCTTCACCTAACCAATCAACAATATTTAATATACCAATGCAAACATCATGAGGTCTTTCTAAGGTTGTAATGGGGCTAAGGTAAGGGTAAGGGTATATATATATATGGCTAAGTGAGCTATAAATATGAATCTTTGACTTAACCTAAGCTTTCACCTAATATACATATACTCTATTTAATTCTAATTCATGCCTAGCTACCCATAAATTCCCACTTTTACATTACATACTCATGCATCAACTTTCTTTTAATTTTTATCACATATGCATTGGAGCTTTACTTAACTTAGAATTGGGGTAATTTTGTCCCCTTATTTATTTAAATATTTATTGAATTTTTTTAGATTTTATTATTATTATTATTTTGTAATTAAAAGTAACATATCAATGCATATGGATTTTTAATTTTTTCTGTTTCACATGAGTAGGTACCCAAATTCCCATTATTTTATTAAGGTAAGAACATAACATATTCCTTTACTAACCCATGTTCCCACAATTTTCCCATGCTTAATTAACACATAATCTCTATCTTAAGCTAACCGAAGATTCAATTTGGGGTGCTTAATTGTTTTTCTGCTTAAGGCTAGTGATATGGTAAAATATAGAACAAATGGGGTTTAAAAGGCTCAAAGTGGCTGACAAGGGTAATTTAAAGGGTAGGCTTATTTGGGATAAGTGAGCTAAACAAGTAATGGCCTCAATCATATACATGCATATAATATATTAAACATTGGACATATAGGATGGAACAAAATAAAGATTACAATCATAGAGAAGTGAACACACAGGAATAAAATATTCATGGTTAAATAATGTAACCATGTAATTAGGCTCAAAATCTTACGGGTTGTGTGTTCTTGACTTTTTAAACTATGTTCCAAATACAACTTCAAACAAATTTAACACAAAAGTTTTAAATTGGTGAAATTTTTTAGAAATAGAGTCTTAAAAAGAAACTTATTATTTTTCAATCAAGTAGAACATGCATGCAACTAATTATTACTATGCAATCTATCCTATTCTACAAAAGAAAAACTAACTAAATATCCTATTTTATTGGTGTTTTAAGGAAAAGAAATTACCTCCAGAAGTCAGGTACTGACTGACCTCTCCATACTTAAGGCTTTGCACCGTTCTCGGTGCCATCTGTCAGGAACAAAGGGGGGCTGGTTGCAGTATCTCCACCATCGGGACCGTCATGGCTCCCTGTGCTGGTAAATGAAGTGGATTTCGGGGTGTCTGGGTCTTCTTTAGGTGGGTGGTTACCAACAAGTAGCTCATTGAGGTATGTAAATCTGCGCTTGTTACGGTGCTCTCTTTGCTTCCCTTTCTGGTCAAGCCGGTCTAGCCTCTCAAGTATCTGATGGAGCAGTTGGTTTGTTGAAGGTGCTTGTGATGTAGAAGAAGAAGGGATATCTTCTGCTGGTTCTGTGCTCTGGTTGATAGTGGCTGCTGGAGGTCTGATATACTTCTTGTTAGGGACGTATTGATCATCTCGTGGAATCATGGCCTTGGTGTCCCCAGCTTTGTAGGAGACTCTGGCTGCTGAGACTAGATCTGAAACCAAGGCGGAAAAAGATAAGTTGCTCGCAATTTGTACGTGTCCCATAGCATGCCGAATGTGTCTTGGTAAATTGAGGTGCTGGTCTGTAAGGATATATCAGAGTAGAATAGCCATGTCTACGGTGAAGGAAGACTCGTGAGCGCTCGGAAAGACGTAATGGAACATGATCTGTGCCCATACTCGAGCCTCCAAGGTGAGTGCTGAAGCCAATATGCCCTTAGGTCGGGAACGATGGTATCCATAGATCCATATGCTGCCAGGTTGTGCGATAACTCTGAGAACGGCGTCCTAGTCAAATTGGTATGTCTGGCGCTTGAGTGAGGCTTCTTGGAATGCATCCAATCCTTCTAGAGCAGGGGGAAGATCTAAAGCTTGTTGAATGGCTTCTTCTGTTGTAGGGATTTGCTTCTGATGGACATAGACAGACTGCATGGTTGGCATGTGAAAATTGGAGTAGAATTCAACTACCCAGGAAAGATTAACCTGCCGTGGCTGTCTCCGTAGGAATTCCCATTGTCTTCGCTTAATGTGGGGCTCAACAAATTCAGCAATGTTGGTCGGGAGGATAAGAAGGTACTTATTGTTATAATTCATCTCTGCCAGGATGGGGAACATCTGCTCACAGTAGCGGTTAGGGAACCGTGCAGTATCCTTTGCTGGAAAGGCTTTCTCTTTTTCATCGACCTTGATGATCCTCTTGATTTGTTTTGTTGAGGGTTTCACCATTGTTGAAGATGGCTCTTCCATTAATGTTCTTTTTGTTCCTCTCCTTGCTGGTGGTTTGGGAGTAGCTTTCTCTTTACCTTTCTTGGTGGCCATCCTGAAAAAGGAAAGAGAAAGTAATATGTAAAGCTAAGAGTTCGAGCAAGGGAGCGAACATTAAGGGTGATAATCAATGCACGGTAAAGAAGGATGTCGTTAACACATGGTCTAGACTACATGTGAAAAGTTCATCAAAGGTGATATAGCAAGTGCATGTGATGGCAATTAAATGCAAGGTGTTTATTGGCATGCTGGCAAAGGCATGAATAGCATAGATTAAGCATTCAATGTCCAAGGTAGATTACCAAGCCTTTCAAACTAATAATCTATTTGTATTGACAACTATATTTAAATAATAAAATATAAAAGGAGTTTTCTGAAAAATAGGCATTAGAATAGTAGAATAGAAAGATTTAAAATAATGCGTAATGCCATACGGGCTTTTTCACAAACACATAGCATGTATGGTAAATATGTTATTTAAAGTAGGAATTTGAACATGCAAGCAACTCTTTAAGAAGTAATATTAATTGTCCAACAATTCCTTAATAGAATCACAAGCAAAATATAGAAGAAAATAATCACCTAATTAAATATCTAACACCAATTAAAGGAATAAAAATAAAAAAAAGGAAATATAGATAATGAAAGTGAAAAGAAAAAGGAAAAGAAAACATTAATAAAAATAATAAAGGAAAAATAAAAAGTAAGGAAAGAAAGAAAAGAACCTTGATAACGGATGTGAAAAATAAGAAAGGAAGTAAAAAATGAGAAAGAATAGAGAAGGAAGAAGGGGGAAGAAAGAAATAACAAGGGAAAAGAAAAATTAGGATTTGAGGAAGAAAAGATAAGATATTTTGGCTGATCTGGATAAGCTGTGCGCCACATGTGATGCGAACGCGTGGTTGACGCGGTTGCATGGTATGCGATGTTTTTCAAGTGACGCGGACGCGTGGGTCACGCGGTCGCGCGACTTGATTTGTGCGAGTGGCGCGAGAGCAGCCTCGCGTTCGCGCAACTCTCTATTTCAAACTCATTTTGCCAAAATTTAGGGTGACGCGTTCGCGTGGGTGACGTGATCGCGTGAATGGCCATATTTTGAAAAACGATGCGGATGCGTGGGTCACGTAGACGCGTGATAGGGCTGGTGCTTCTAGCATCATTCCAGCCCCACTCCATCATAACTTGCTGCCATACACCTCTTTTACGTTGATTTTTAGGGGCACGCGTTCGCATGGGTGACGCAGACGCGTGGGAGGCTGGTTTTTCAAAATGATGCGGACGCGTCAACGACGCGTTTGCGTGGGCTTGGTTGTGCCTAAGGCACGCCTCCAGCCACGCTCTCACGTGACTTTCTATTCAAGTCTCTTTCCTTCAGAACGCACCAATGACGCAGACGTGTCAGCGACGCTTACGCTTCGCGTGCGGTTTTTTTTTATGCAGAATGCAAATGCAAATGTAAACTATATGCAACTATATGTTGAGATTATGAGAAGAGTCATCATCATAAATGAAAATATAAGAAAGTAGAATAAAACTAACACTGAAACTGAACGATCATACCATGGTGGGTTGTCTCCCACCTAGCACTTTACTTTTACGTCCTTAAGTTGGACGCTCGTTAGGCTCATTCTGCTTCTGTTGGTGGATCTTCCAAGAGAAAAACTTCTAGTTTGTTGTTATTCTTCATCTTCTCACCATGATAAAGCTTCAGGCGATGTCCATTGACCTTTAAGAATTTGGAGCTAGAAGGATGACGCAGGTGAAAAACTCCGTATGACTCTGCCTTTTCTACTCTGTATGGACCTTCCCATCTTGAAATTAGTGTCATCTACTGGAAGGTGGCAAGCCTTTCCATATACTAAGCGGAAGGGGCTCATCCCAATGGGTGTCTTGTATGCTGTTCTATATGCCCAGAGTGCATCTTGTAGTCTGACACTCCAGTCTTTCCTGTGAGGTTTTACTATCTTCTCCAAAATGTGTTTTATCTCTCTGTTAGAGACTTCTGCTTGCCCATTGGTCTGGGGATGGTAAGCTGTTGCTACTTTGTGAATTATCCCATGCCTCTTCAGTAATTTTGTTAGTCTCCTGTTACAAAAGTGGGTGCCTTGATCGCTCACGATTGCTCGTGGTGATCCAAAACGGCAAATAATATGGTTTCTAACAAAGGAAACAACAGTGTTAGCATCATCACTACGGGTAGGAATTGCTTCCACCCATTTATAAACATAATCTACAGCTAACAGTATATAAAAGTAACCATTAGAATTTGAAAATGGACCCATGAAGTCAATGCCCCAAACATAAAAAATTTCACAGAAAAACATAATCTGTTAAGGCATCTCATCCCTCTTGGATATATTACCAAACCTTTGGCAAGGGGAACAAGATTTACAAAATTCAGTAGCGTCTTTAAAAAGAGTAGGCCACTAGAATCCACAGTCTAAAATTTTTTTAGCTGTTCTTTGAGGGCCAAAATGTCCTCCACTCTCAGATGAGTGGCAGGCCTCTAAATGGAATGGAATTCTGATTGAGGCACACACCGTCTAATTACCTGGTCAGCACCACACCTCCACAAATATGGATCATCCCATATAAAATATTTAGACTCGCTTTTCATCTTGTCTCTTTGATGCTTAGTAAAATTTGGAGGAAAAGTGTGGCTAACTATATAATTAGCTACAGGTGCATACCAAGGAATTACTTCAGATACTGCATGTAAGCTGTCGAATGGAAAAGTATCATTTATAGGAGTGGAGTCATATTTAATGTGCTCAATGTGACTCAAGTGGTCTGCAACTAAATTCTGGTTACTACTCCTATCCTTAATTTCTAAATGAAATTCTTGCAGCAGCAGTATCCAACGTATTAGCCTTGGTTTGGACTCCTTTTTAGCTAATAAATATTTTAGAGCTGCATGGTCTGAGTACACTACTACCTTAGTACCAAGTAAATAGGCTCGGAATTTATCCAGAGTAAAAACAATAGCAAGAAGCTCTTTTTCGGTAGTGGTGTAATTAGATTTAGCAGCATCTAAAGTCTTAGATGCATAGGCAATTACAAAAGGATCCTTACCTTCGCGCTGAGCCAACGCCGCTCCTACTGCATGGTTGGAAGCATCACACATAATTTCAAATGGCTGGCTCCAGTCTGGTCTTCTCACAATTGGAGCTTGAGTTAGGGCGATCTTCAGCTTATCAAATGCCTGCATACAATCCTTACTGAACTCGAACTCAATATCTTTCTACAGCAATCTGGATAAAGGCAATGCTACCTTACTGAAGCCCTTAATGAATCTCCTGTAAAAACCTGCGTGGCCAAGGAACGAACGGACTTCCCTCACGAAGGAGGGATAAGGTAAACTAGAAATGACATCCACCTTTGATGGATCTACTGAAATACCAGTATTAGACACAACATGTCCTAGTACAATTCCTTGTTTTACCATAAAGTGACATTTCTCAAAATTTAACACAAGGTTTGTACTAACACACCTGTCTAATACTCTAGATAAACTATCCAAGCAAAGGCTGAATGAATCACCATATATGCTAAAATCATCCATAAAAACTTCCATACAGTTCTCAATAAGATCTAAAAAGATACTCATCATACATATTTGGAAAGTAGCAGGTGCATTACATAAGCCAAAAGGTATTCTTTTATAAGCATACATTCCAAAGGGACATGTAAAAGTTATCTTCTCCTGATCTTCAGGAGCTATATAAATTTGAAAATATCCTATATAACCATCTAAAAATCAATAATGGGATTTACCTGATAGGCGATCAAGCATTTGATCAATGAATGGTAAGGGGTAATGATCCTTGCGAGTAGCTTGGTTGAGACGCCTATAGTCAATGCAAACTCTCTATGAATTATGCACTCTAGTTGTCAGGAGTTCTCCATGCTCATTCTTTATTGTTGTGACTCCAGACTTCTTGGGGACTACTTGTACTGGATTGACCCATTCACTGTCTGAGATGGGGTAAATGATATCTGCTTCAAGTAGCCTGGTTACTTCTTTCTTGACAACTTCTAAGATGGTGGGATTCAATCTTCTTTGAGGCTGACGGATAGGCTTTTCTTCCTCTTCTAGATATATTATGTGCTCACAAACTTGGGGACTGATGCCTACTATATCCGCCAAGCTCCATCCAATTGCTTTCTTATGTTTTCTCAGCACACTGAGCAGTTGCTCTTCTTGTTGAGAGGTAAGTTCCCTTGCAATGATAACTGGGAATTTCTGATTATCCTCAAGGTAAGCATACTTGAGGTGTGGAGGAAGGGGCTTTAATTCTAATTTAGGCTCATGGCTAGGTTCTGGATCATCCGGGGCTAGTGATAATGGTAAAGGGTCTTCATTGTTTTCAGAAAGTGTCGCCACACTTGGACCTTGCTCCATGTGCTTCTCTTCTATTTCTTCTTGGTGAACTTCAGCTACAGTTTCATCAATAATGTCACACTGGAAGATAGAATGATCTTCTGGAGGGTGCTTCATAGCTTCATTTAGACTGAAACTCACTGTTCTGCCATCTATATCAAAGGAGTAAGTTCCTGAGAATGCATCTAGCTTGAACTTTAAAGTCTTCAGGAATGGTCTTCCAAGTAGGATTGATGATGGTCTTCTTGAGTTATTAGGGGAAATTTCCAGGATATAGAAGTCAATGGGAAATGTGAGCCCCTTAATGCTCACTAATACATCTTCAGCAATTCCAACCACTGTAATAATGTTTTTATCTGCTAACACAAAATGAGCTGCAGACCTTTTTAAGGGAGGGAGCCTCAAAGTATCATATATAGACAATGGCATTATACTAACATACGCTCCTAAATCACACATGCAATCAGAAAAACTTACACCTCCAATGGTACAGTTAACCATACATGGACCTGGATCACTACATTTTTCAGATATACCTCCCATTAAAGCAGATATAGAACTACCTAAAGGAATAGTTTCTAATTCATTAATTTTATCTTTATGTATGCACAAATCTTTTAGAAACTTTGCGTATTTAGGTACCTGCTGAATAACATAAAAAAGGAGAACAGTTACCTCAACCTTTTTGAATATTTCTACCATTTTGGGATCTAGTTCTATCTGCTTTCTGGTCTTCCTTGCAAGTTGTGGGAATGGGATAGGAAGGGCGTTACTTGCAGCCTCTGCATCCTTTGGTGCTTCATTCTGTGGTTGAATTGCTTCTTCTTCAATTATGTTCTGTACATCCTCTTCCTCTTCAGCATCTTCCACTTCCACCACATCCTCAGCTGGGACGTGTTCTGGTGAGCTTGGCTCCTCCTGGTTCCTCTCCTGTAATGTGGTTCCGGACCTTAAAGTGAAGGCATTGATGCCACCTTTGGGATTAGGTAGGGGTTGAGAAGGAATTCCAATGGAGCTTGAAGGTTGATTGGTGGAATTAAGTGATGAATCTAACCGGGAGACGAGAGCTTGTAAAGTGGCAGTCAGACCATTTAAAGTAGAGTTCAGCTGTGTCTGCATGTCTTATTGCCCTTGTGCCAGAGAACGGAGCATCTCATCATTTGATGAGGAATTGGAGTAAGTGATCTGAGGAACCTGCTGTTGGTTGTGCTGGGGTCCTTGGGGCTGTCTTAGGTGAGGTGCTCTGTAAGGTTGGTTCTGATTCTGCTGTCTATTGTTATTATTGTTATTCCACCTCTGGTTTCCATTGTTGTCTCTGCCTCCTCTGTTATAGTTTCCCTCCAACCTTGGTTGGAGTTGTCTTGGCATCCTTGGTTATAGTTTCCACTTTGGTTGTAGTTGCCACCTTGTTGATTGTATCCTTGATTTGGGCGGTCATAGAAGTTATGAGTGGCTGCCACAGTGTTGTCTTCCTGTTGGAGCTACGGACATTCATCAGTATAATGACTATAATCAACACAGATCTCGCATACTCTTTGTAGAACCAATTGTTGGCTTTGTTGTGGTGGGGGAGGCTGAGCTTTATGTGCTTGTTGTTGATTTAACTGCATCTGTTTCAGTAGGTTGGTCATTTCACATATACTCTGTGTAAGAATAGTAGTTTCAACACTAGAGGAGATCTCTGCAACAGCTTTTGAGTGGCTACATATCGGCCTGTGATTCCTAGTGGACTCAGCTAAGTCGCTGATCAGTTGCCATGCTTCATCTGCGGTCCTATACTTTTTCAGGGAACCGTTACTAGCACCATCCAGTGTAGTCTTATCCTGGGGGTTCATTCCTTGAGTGAAGCAGTTGATCAATACCAGTCTATCAATCATGTGATGGGGACATGTGTCTAGAAGGTTCTTAAAACGCTCCCAGTACTCATAGAGAGTCTCCGATTCACCTTGAACAATACATGAGATTTCTTTTCTCAGTCTATCTGTGACTTCATATGGAAAGTATTTTTCCAAAAATTCTCTCCTAAGCGTATCCCAGTTGGTAACAGTCACTTCAGGTTGGGAGTAGTACCACTCCCTTGCCTTTCCCTCAAGAGAAAATGGGAAGGCAGTTAACAGAATAGAAGTTTCATCTGTACCATTATGCCTAACAGCAGAACAGGCTGTCTGGAAATCTCTAAGGTGCTTGATAGGCTCTTGAGCAGGTAAGCCATGAAACTTGGGCATCAAGTTGATTAGTGCAATCTTCAGTTCAAAATCTGCAGCTGCAGCTAGAGTTGGGTGATGCACTTGATACGGCTGCAGTGTAAAATTTGGGGCTCCAGCTTCCTGGAGAGTAATCCTCCTAGGTGCTGCCATGTTATCTGCACTGGAATTAACTGAATCAGTAGTAAAGGAGCTTGTCTCGCTCTCAGATGGCGGTTCAGATTCTCCCTCAGATGAGACTGGTGAATCGATAACAATCACTTCACCACCCTCAGAGGCTAACCAACGTCGAGCTCGCCTAATACGTGAAAGAGTTCTTTCAATTTCAGGATCAAAAGCGGCTAAGCTCGGATCAGGTAATGAACGCGTCATTCAATGAGAAAGACATATAGCTCATGGTAAAAAACTAAAAATAAAATATGCAAATAAATAAAAAATATGTACACTAATTAATAATCTAGCACACTATTGCAACTCCCCGCCAACGGCGCCAAAAATTGGTGCGTGGCAGAAGTTAGACCAATTAAGAGAATTTTAATAAGAGAACAGCGTTGCAAGTATAGCCCTTAACCAGCTAAAGTCTGCCTCACCAATTTAAAAAGGGTTGTCACAAAAATTAGAATTAAAAATATTGGGAGTATGAGTCCCAGGTCGTCTCCCAACGAGTTGCAGGAAAGACACTATTGCCGCCAACGGCGCCAAAAATTGGTGCGTGGCAGAAGTTAGACCAATTAAGAGAATTTTAATAAGAGAACAGCGTTGCAAGTATAGCCCTTAACCAGCTAAAGTCTGCCTCACCAATTTAAAAAGGGTTGTCGGTTGTCACA
>NC_029792.2:25765009-25785742 GCF_000816755.2 Arachis ipaensis
AAATAAAAATATGTACACTAATTAATAATCTAGCACACTATTGCAACTCTCTGGCAACGGCGCCAAAAACTGGATCGTGGCAGAAGTTAGACCAATTAAGAGAATTTTAATAAGAGAACAGCGTTGCAAGTATAGCCCTTAACCAGCTAAAGTCTGCCTCACCAATTTAAAAAGGGTTGTCACAAAAATTAGAATTAAAAATATTGGGAGTATGAGTCCCAGGTCGTCTCCCAACGAGTTGCAGAAAAGAGTGCTAATTTATTAATTAGAAATTTTCCAGAAGGTTTGAGTTGGATAATGAGTAATTAAAATAATTGTAAATTAAAATAATAAAAATAAGAATTATTATTAAAATAAAAAGCCTTGACTGGGGAATTGATTAATTGGAAGTTCTATCCTTGTTGGAATCTTCTCAAGTGTAATATAAAGAGGTTGTTGTTTTCACTTAGTTAACCCTTATTAAATAAAGGCAAGTCAAGTGATTGAACTGACTCTTATCCGCAAATTCCAGTCCTTTCCCTTGGGAACGTCTAGCATTAGTAGATACAGAATTAGCCAACAATGTCCAATTTAACTAAGCACTTGAGCATTCCAACTCAAGTGTCTCCTCTTAATCAACCCCATGTCAAGTAGAAAATCTACTCCATTGACATGGAATTAATATTCATAAAAATATAAGAAGACATAATTGAATAAAATAATATAAAATAGAGATTTAAAATTAATTAAAAGTAAAAGCAGTTCTATGTATTAATAAATCCAAAATGTAACATACTTATTTGAATAGGGTCAATGATCAACTGAAAAGAGTGAAGGATTAAGGAAACAAACTAAAGTAGTAACTTCGATGGAGGTGATGATTCATCAACATCCAAAATCCAAAGCATAAACTATAAATGTAAAGCGAATCTAGATTCAGATCTAAAACTAAAAGTAATCCTAATATCAATGTATCTCAATGTGTGTGGATGCCTATGGGTGTGTGTCGAAGCGTGTTGAGTCTCTTCACGTTCCCTCACTTTTATCTGTGTTTCTGGGCCGAAAACTGGGTTAAAATGCGGCTCAAAATCGCCCCCAGCGTATTCTGTTATTTCTGCAGATCACGCAGGTTACGCGTACAAGTCGTCTACGCGTTCGCGTCATTCAGCGATTTTCCTTGTCAAGCGTTCGCATCGTCGACACGTTTGCGTCATTCGTGCAGACTCCAATCCACGCGTTCACGTCGCTGTGATTTCTTCATTTCGCGCGCTCGCGTGAGCCATGCGCTCTCGTCAGTGTTCGCTGGTCATCTCCTTAATTTCTTGTGTTTCTTCCATTTTTGCAAGCTTCCTCTCTATTCTCTGAGCCATTCCTGCCCTATGAAGCCTGAAACACTTAACACACAGATCACGACATCGAATGGGATAAAGAAGAGTTAAAATGTACTAATTAAAGGCTTCTAGGAAGCAAGTTTTCAACCATAAACAATACTAGGAAGGAATTATAAAATCATGCAATTCATATGAATAAGTAGGTAATGGCTTGATAAAAACCACTCAATTAAACACAATATAAATCATAAAATAGTGGTTTATCACACTCCGATGTTAAAGTTAGTGTCCGTATAATAAGGCGGCTAATTAGGGTAAAAAACGTGACGTACCTGCGGGGAGGGATACACTACAAGATTTCTGTTTGTTTATAGGATTTTTTTTTGGAAGTTTTGAAAAACCTCCATAACATATTTTATTTATGGCAAAATATGAAACCCCCATTAATTAATGCTAGTTTAAATTTCTAAGCCTGATTGTCCAAACAAATAGCCATTCTTTAATAATCTACTTGTCCAAAAAAATTAGAAAAGGAAGAAGAGTGAGAATGAAATCCTAGATCTACACCACCGTATTCATCTCTTCGCCATTGTCACCATCAAGCTCGCCATAGCGTTTGAGATCAGAAGGAAAGTAACTAGTGACGCCCGCGATGCCATTCTTGCCGACATCCAAGAGCAGGTTTCCATCCTCAACTCCACTTTTTCATGGAAGGAGTCAGATTGAGCCGCCGCCAAGCGCGCCATTCACGTGCTCGCCGATCTTGCCAAAAACGGTAAATCCTCTGTTCCTCTTCCTCGATCTCCTAGCGTGTTGCTCCCTTCATTTTGGTTTTTGGCAAATTTGGTCGTGCATGTCTCTTGGAGTAAATCCTTCGGTGGTTGTATCTTGCAGAGGAAGTGGTGAATGTGATTATCGAAGGAAGAGCTATTCCTTCGGTGCGTCTCATGGGGTCACGACACGGTAACTTTTGAGATCTCCTCCTGTGTTCTTTTGTGCATTCCTATGAAAGCTTCTTTTTTGTTAATTTTGTGATTACCTCCACATTAATTTAGCTTGATTGATTACTTCTCTGATTTCAAATTTGGCTTATTACTTTTGCGATTATTTAGTAACTTGATGGCGATACAATTAGTGTTGATATTTTTGCTTACTGATTTCACGACAAAATTTTCGTTATAATGCAAGGAAGGAATTGGTTCAGACACTATTAAAATTTTGGGTAAACAAAGTTAATGTGTGATAACATGATCAAGTGGAGGAAGGAATTCAATTTAGAAACTATTGCATAGGTATTGCTTTGAATTCGTTAGATATATCATATTATCATGATTAATTGTTAGTTTGAGTTAGGGTGTGTTGTTGTATGGGACTTTGATTTCAAGAAAATTAATGAAGTGATAATTCTTCTTTGAGCCTGCCAGAAATATGGAAGCATTTTTCATTGACTGCAGGATCTATGCATCAGTTTAAAAGTGAAGCATGCATCAGCTTGAAAGTGAAAATGGATGAGATTCAGAAACAGAAACGGGAAACCAAAAAGAAAGTAGGATTAGGAATGTGTGAAGTTTGCTGTGGTTCGCAACACCCTCGTGTGATGGTGATGTGAAGATAATTGTCGGTATAGAATTGATTAAGAAAATTACATTGTAAGCATAGTCTAAACCAACAATCTATCTTCAGTCAAAGTTAAAATGTGTGTCACAAATAAATTCAATAACCGGGAGTAGAATCCCAGGTCGTTTTTCCTAGGACTTAACATAAGATGCAATTTATTGGTTAGGATTTTCTAGAGATTTTCAAAGTTGAGAACAAGAAAAATAAATAACTAGGAATTAGAGCAATAGATAACTAGCAAGAGTTTATAATTAATCAATATAAAAGGTCTTGGTTAGGGGTGAGAATTGGAATTTCTATCCTTATTGTCTTTTCCAAGTGTGATGGTAAAGGCTCATTACTCTCACTTAGTTATCCTCTAACGATTGAAGGAAAGTCAAGTGAAACAATTAACTTTAGCTCACAAGTCCTAGTCACGTCATAGAGAAGAACTAGAGTTGGTGAGTTTCAAGCTAATTAGCAATCTTCAATTACCAATCAACACTTGAATAAGACAATTCAAGTGGTTCCAATTACTCAACCCCAAACCAATCAAGGAAATCTACTCCATGATTATGGGTGACATTTCCTCAAACACTTGGTGAGCATAGATAAAACACATGATAAAAACTAGAAAATAATCCAGTTCAAGTTACTGCTAACAATAATCAACAATCACAAAACCAGAAATAATAATGGATATGGAAATAACTCAATACATTAACAAAATTCAAGAGTAACAAGATCCAAATATGAGTTTAAGATAACCAAATTGCAAAGAGTACTAAAGGAATTAAAGAGGAAGCTATAAGGAAAATGACTAGAAAATGAAGGTAACAGCAATTTCTCTCAAGATCCAATTAAAAGTAACTAAGAAAATCAAAACCCTAGAGAGAAGTAGGAGTTTCTCTCACTAAAATTCGAAAACTAATTGAAAAACTAAAGCTAAAGTGAAGTGTGTCTATCTCAGCTCCATTCCCAGCGTATTGTCTTCATTTTCGGGCTTGAAACCGGGCCAAAATCAGCCCAGAAATTACCCCCAGTGTATTCCCTTAATTGCAGCATGTGATGCTCGTCACGCGTATGCCTCAGCCACGTGTACGCGTCGGTGGGCTCTGTACTGGCCCGCGTACGCATCAGTCACGTGTATGCGTCAGTGGATGACGATCTTGGTCACGCGTACGCATTAGTCACGCGTACGCGTCGCTTGGAAGATGGCTTGATCACGCGTATGCTTCAGCCATGCATGTGCGTCGATTCCAACTTCTCAAATCCTCAATTCTTTGTGTTTCTTCTACTTTTGCATGCTTCCTTTCCATCCTCCAAGCCATCCCTGCCTTATAAACCCTGAAATCAGTTAACACACATATCACGGCATCGAATGGTAATAAAAGAGGATTAAAAATTAGCGATTTTAAGGCCTAGGAAGCATGTTTTCAATCATAGCACAAAAATTAGGAAGAAAACTTAAAAACATGCAATTTACATGAATAAGTGTGAGAATAGTTGAAAAAATTCACTTAATTCAATCCAAAATATACCATAAAATAGTGGTTTATCAATCTCCCCACACATAAACATTAGCATGTCCTCATGCTAAGCTCAAGGGAACCAAAAGAGTGAAGGGAAAGTGGTAAGACTTATGCAATGCCTTATCTATATGAATGCAACTACATGCTGAATAATTCTACCTACATGATTAGAAGTAAATAAATCTTTCAAGAACAAATATGAATTGGATTCCACTAATTCAAATCCCAAAATGAAATACAAATAGACTTGCAAGAAGAAAGCTCGTGAAAGCCGGGAACAAAGAATCGAGCATCGAACCCTCACTGGAAGTGTCTACGCTCTAATCACTCTAGTGTTTGAGGGTTGATTCTCTCGGTTCTCTACTAATCCTGCTTTCTAAGACTTCCTCTTCTTCTACCAATCAACAAAAAATTAATGCATGAATACACATATCAACAGGTCTTTTCAAGGTTTGTAATGGGGTTAGGGTCAAGGTAGAAATGTATTTGGTTGAGTGGACTAAAATTCGAATCCTTGATTAACCTAAACTTCCCACCTAACCTAAGACACTCCATGTAATTACAATGTAAAATCTAACTACCCATTGACTTTCTCTCCACAAATTCGTGCACCTTGATATTTTTTTAAATACGAATCATATGCATTGAAATCATTAGTTGCCTTGGGGAATTTTATCCCCTTTTTATTGCTTTCTCTCTTTTTTTTTTTGGAAATATGGTAGAGAATATATATATACACAAGGAGTTAATGTATATGATTAAAGTGTTGGATGCATGAACAAGTGCCCAAACTATTTTCACATTTTCACTTAAGAATATAAAATACCCAATTTCCAAGCCAAGCATTCTCCAAACCCAATTTTCCCATACTTAATTCATGTACACTCTCACTAGTCTAAGCTAACCAAGGGTTCAAATTAGGGACATTTATTATTTTTCACTTAGAGTTAGTGATGTGCTAAAATAATAAAGAACAAATGGGATAAAATAGGCTCAACATTGGTTTGCAAAGGATGATGAAAAGGTAAGGCTATTTGTGTATGTGAGTTTTAGTGAAACGAAGGCCTCAATCACATAAGTGCATGCATACATCAAACAATGAAAATATAGAATCAAGCAAGACAAAGATCACAGTCTTAGAGAGAACAACACACACCAAAACAAAATATTGGTTGATAAGATGCAACCAATCAAATAGGTTCAAAAATCTCACTAGGTTTGTGTGTTCGAGCTCTAAAATCATGTTCCAAATTAAATTTCTTTAAGAAAGTTCAACAAAAAAATTTGTAATTTAAATTAGCGAAATGCCCTAAAACAGTTTCTTAAAAAAGAAATTATTACTTTAAATAGGTAGTCCTAGCAGGAAAGAAATGGTAGAATATGTACAAACATTGATTATAATGCAATGCAACAACTAACTACGAAAAGAAATTTAAGACATAGGTGTTGGGAAAAGAGGGTTATTACCTTCGGGAGTCAGTTACCGACCTTCCCACACTTAAAGCTTGGCACGGTCCTCCGTGCCATCAGTGATCCGCAAAGCGTGTCTGGGATCACCACTTCCAATGGCCAAATGATGGGGGGGGACAGGAGCGCCTCTGTGTCCATACCTTAATCGCTTCCATCGCCAACAATGGAAGTAGAGTCCAAGGTGTTGGGGTCCTCCGGGGGTGGGTGAGTACAACCAATAAGCTCCTTCAAGTAGTTGTAGCAACGCTTGTTGTGGCGCTCAATCTGCTCAATCCGCCGGCTTTGACAACAAATACCAAGACAAAATATATTGATTGAAAAGATACAACAAATCAAATAGGCCCAAAATCTCACCAGGCTTGTTTGGATGTTCTAGCTCTAAGACTGTATTCCAAAATAAATTTCTTCAACCAAGTTCACAAAAATTTTGATTGATTCAAATTAGTAGGATGCCCTAAAATAATTTCTTGGAAAGAAAATCATCACTTCAACCAAGTAGTCCTAACAAGATGGATAGAATATCTACAAACTCTAGAGGTATTTACAAGCAACTATTATGCGAACAACTAACTACAAAAGCAAGCTATACTAACTAAAAAAAAGGTGTTGGAAAGAGAGTTGTTACCTACGGAAGTCGATCACCGACCTCCCCACACTTAAACTTGGCATAGCCCTCCGTGCCATTAGTGATCCGCAAAGTGGGTCCGGGATCGCCACTTCCAATGGCCAAAAGATGGTAGGACAGCAGCGCCTTCATGTCCACCTCTTGATCGCTTGCATCGCCATCAGTGGAAGTAGAGTCCGAGGTGTCGGGTTCCTCCATATATGGGTTAGAATGCCCAATGAGCTTCTTCAAGTAGTCATAGTGGCGCTTGTTGCATCGCTCAATCTGCTCAATCCTCCGGCCTTGCCGGTCTACCTTCTCGATGAGCTCAAGTAACAACTAGTTGGCGGATTGTTATGGTGCATGTGGTGTCGATGATGGTGGAGTGGAGGATGATGGAGCTTCCAAAGACGGGTCCTCATTCTGGCGCACGGGTGGCACTTGAGGCCTAATATATTTTCCATTCGGGACAATTTCGTCATCCCTTGGAATCATAGTCTTCACATCCCTAGCCTCATAGGAAACTCCAGCCGCAGATACCAAGTCCGTAACCAAAGCGGGAAAAGGTAGGTTGCCCACTGTTTGAACTCGGCCCATAGCTTGTCGGATGAGTCGTGGAAAGTTGAGAGGTTTCTCTGTGAGGATGCACCAAACAAGAATGGCCATGTCTACAATAATAGTGGACTCATGAGTGCTCGACAATACATAGTGAGACATGATCTGTGTCCACACTCAAGCCTCCATAGTGAGTGCTTGTGCGGAGATGCACTTGGGTTGAACCCTGCCCCCTCGCTTGGATCCACTCGCTTCTGGGTTGAGCAATGACCCGGAGGACGGGATCCTAGTCAAAATCGTATTTCTTATGCTCAAGTTGTGCGTCTTGGTAGGCATCCATCCCATCTGGACTTGGTAAAATCTTTTTGAAATTAAAATTTGAAATCTTTTTGATATTTTGAAAATTAAGATAAAAAAAGATAGAAAAATATTTTTTGAATTTTTTTGGAATTAATGAAGAAAGAGAAAAACAACCAAAAGACACCAAACTTAAAATTTTTAGATCTAAAACACTAAGTTTTCGAAAATTTCAAAGACAAACACCTAAAGACACCAAACTTAAAATTTTAAAGATCAAAACAAGAAGAAAAACAAGAACAATTTGAAGATCAAGAAGAACACCAAGAACAAAATTTAAAGAATTCAAAGAAAATAAAGAACATGCAAAGGACACCAAACTTAAAAATTTTGAAAACCAAAGATACCAATTTCAAAATTTCTAAAAGAAAAGACACAAGAAGACACCAAACTTAAAGGTTGACACAAGATTCAAACAAAAGACACCATTTTTGAAAAATTTTTAGAAAAAGACTCAAGAAATTTGAAAAAGACTCAAACAAGAACAAGAACAAAGACTCAAACAAAAGATCAAGATTAACAAAGAAAAGAAACGGTTTTTGAAAAATTTTGATTTTTTTAAAAAGAAAATAAAAGACTCAAACAAAATTAAAAACAATACCTAATCTAAGCAACAAAATAATCCATTAGTTTGTTCAAACTCGAACAATCCCCGGCAACGGAGCCAAAAACTTGGTGCACGGAATTACACTTCGCACAACTGAACCAGCAAGTGCACTGGGTCGTCCAAGTAATACCTGAGTGAGTCAGGATCGATCCCACGAGGATTGTGATTTGAAGCAAGTTATGGTTATCCTGTAGATCTTAGTCAGGTGGATAGAAAAGTGGGTTGCTTATTTAAAACACATAAAAGTAAAATAAAGATAACGTTACTCAGTTGATGGTGAATGCAATGATAAGAAGATGGTTAAGGCTTCGGAGATACTTTATTCTTCTGGATCAATTCGGTTTTACTATCTCCTTCAACTGTCAATAATTTCTTCTATGGCAGGCTGTATGTGATCAACACCTTTCTTGAGAGGTCGCCAATTCTCCTCCAGAGCTGAACACCAGGGTTAGTCCGCATCCAGTCTGATTGAGGGTGAAGCTCCTGCAGTCCATTCCCCTTGATGATCCTACTCAAAACACCACAGACAATGTCGAATCTTCCGGATCAGAGAAAGCTGCGCCTTTGGTTCTAGCCTCTACCACAAAGACCCTAATCTCTCCATACTTCGGCTGAACTGGTGTCTCGAGAAGTCCCCAAAGAAGTCGTGGATTAGCCGTCTAAGAGATGTATAATCAAGCTAGTGGTTCATCATTGTCCGATGAAAGACTCACTCTGAACCCATGTAGAATGAGATAACCTTGTGCCGGTTCAACGCATTCATAAGGATGAAGAACGAAGATACATCTTAGAATAGAGAATCAAACACGGATTGAAGATAGAACAGTAATACTTTTATTAATCCATAAAACTCAGCAGAGCTCCTCCCCCCAACCTAGGAGGTTTAGAGACTCATACTAATAGAACAATGTAAAATGTGTAAAGTGGTGGAAGAAGATCGAGTGTGTCTAACAAAGGGTGATCTTCTCCTATATATACTAATCTAATAACTAAGGATTACAGAAATATGATAGGCTTAGGCTTGTAGTGCAAAAATCCACTTCCAGGGCCCACTTGGTGAGTGTTTGGGTTGAGCTTGAGTGGTCTCCACGTGCTAGGATGCTCCTTGGGCGTTGAACGCTGGCTAGGGATACCTTTGTGGGCGTTGGACGCTGGCCACTCCTCTGTGGGCGTTGGACGCCTGGACTGAGGTAGATGGCTGGCGTTGAACACCATTTTTGGGCCTTCAATTCTGAAGCAAAGTATAAACTATTATATATTTCTAGAAAGCCCTGGAGGTTAGCTTTCCATAGTCATTGAGAACGCTCCATTTGGACTTCTGTAGCTCCAGAAAAGCTCTTTCAAGTGCAAGGAGGTCAGATCCTAACAGTATCTGCAGTGCTTTCTCTGCCTCTGAATAAGACTTTTGCTCTAGCTCCTCAATTTCAGCCAGAAAATACCTGAAATTGCATAAAAATACACAAACTCATAGTAGAAACTAAAAATGTCAAATTTACACTAAAACCTATGAAAATATAATAAAACTTAAACAAAACATGCTAAAAATTATATGAAAATGATGCCAAAAAGCATATAAAATATCCGCTCATCACCAGGTAGCAGCAGCCTCAAAATTTGGGCGTTGACGCGTACGCGTCAGTCACGCCTACGTGTGACAACCCCTTTTTTTTTAAATCAGAACAAAGGCAAATATGTATAATTGAAAAGTGTCACACACATCTAATGAAACAAAGATAAGCAAATAAATAATAAAAAAAACTATAGTAAAGGAAGATCATACCATGGTGGATTGTCTCTCACCTAGCACTTTTCTTTAACGTCCTTAAGTTGGAAGGTCTATGAGCTCAGTCCTCTTCCTTGGCCGGGTTTTTCAAGAGAAATATCTTCAGCTCCTTGTTGTTCTTCACCTTCACACCATGATAGAGTTTCAAACGGTGGCCATTGGTCTTGAAGAAGGTAGGGCTTGAGGGGTGACTCAAGTGGAAAACTCCATACGGTTTGACCTTCTCCACCACGTAGGGACCATCCCACCTTGACCTCAGTTTTCCCGACATTAATCTCAACCTTGAGTTATAGATAAGGACTCGATCCCCAGCTCTAAACTCTCTTCTCTTGATGTTCTGATCATGTACTGGCTTCACCTTTTCTTTGTAGAGCCTTGAGTTTTCATAAGCCTCTAACCGAATGCACTCCAATTCTTCCAGTTGCAATTTTCTTTCAACTCCGGCTCCTCCCAATCCTGAGTTACATTCCTTCACAGCCCAATAAGCCTTGTGTTCTACATCTACCAGAAGGTGACAAGCCTTTCTGTAGACTAGCTAGAACGGACTCATGCCGATCGGTGTCTTGTAAGCTGTCCGATAAGCCCATAGTTCATCTCCGAGCCTAGAGCTCCAATCCCTCTTATGGGGTTTAACCATCTTCTCGAGTATGCGCTTAATCTCTCTATTAGACACTTCGGCTAGCCATTTGTTTGGGGATGATAAGCTGTCGCCACCTTGTGAATAATACCATGTTTCTTCATCAAATCTGTCATTCTTTTGTTACAAAAATGAGAGCCTTGATCACTCACAATTGCTCGTGGTGATCCAAAGCAGCAAATGATGTTATTTCGCACAAAAGAGACACCCACGTTAGCATTATCAGTACGGGTAGGACACTTAGAAATATAATCCACTGTTAACAGAATATATAAGAAACCATTCGAGTTTGGAAAAGGGTCCCATGAAGTCAATACCCCAAACATAAAAAATTTCACAAAACAACATGAGTTGTTGGGGCATCTCATCCCTCTTGGATATGCTTTCAAACCTTTGGCATTGGTGGCAAGAGTTACAGAAAAGATTTGCATCCTTAAAGAGTGTGGGCCACCAAAATTCGTAGACTAAGATTTTTCTTGCAGTTCTCTGAGGGCCAAAGTGGCCACCACTTTCAGAAGAGTAGCACGCCTCTAAGATACATTGAATTTTGGATTGTGGAACACACCTTCTAATTATTTGGTCGGCACCACATCTCCACAAATATGGGTCATCCCATATATAATACTTGGACTTGCTTTTGAGCTTGTCCTTTTGATGTTTAGAAAAATGTGGAGAAAAGGTGTGACTAACCAAATAATTAGTAATGAGTGCATACCAAGGAACTACCTCAGATATTGCTTGCAAGCTATCAAGAGGAAATGCATCATTAATAAGAGTTGAGTCACTTTTTATATGCTATAGGCGACTCAAGTGGTCCACCACTAAATTTTGAGAACCACTCCTATCCTTGATCTCTAAATCAAACTCTTGCAATAGCAATATCCAACGAATTAACCTTGGCTTTGATTCTTTCTTAGCTAGCAAGTATTTCAAAGCTGCATGGTCTAAATATACTACCACTTTGGTTCCAAGCAAATAGGCTCAGAATTTATACAAGGCAAAAACAATTGCTAAAAGTTCCTTTCAGTGGTAGTATAGTTAGACTGGGTACCATCTAATATCTTAGAAGCATAAACTATGATATAGGGATCATTACCTTCGCGCTGAGTAAGTGCCGCTCCTACCGCATAGTTAGATGCGTTGCACATAATCTTAAACGGCCTACTCTAATCAGGCCCTCTCACAATAGGAGCTTGGGTTAAGGCAATCTTCAGCTTATCAAATGCTTCTATACACTCTTTAACCAAGTCAAATTCCACATCTTTTTGCAATAGACGGGAAAGGGGTAGTGCAACCTTACTGAAGTCCTTGATGAACCGCCGGTAGAAACCTGCATGACCAAGAAAAGAATGGACTTTCCTCATAAAAGAGGGATAAGGTAAACCAGAAATAACATCAACCTTGGCAGGATCAACAGATATACCAGTATTGGAGACAATATGACCTAGAACAATACCTTACATTACCATAAAGTGACATTTTTTTCAAAGTTAAGCACAAGGTTTGAACTAGCACATCTTTCTAATACTTTAGCAAGATTATCCAAACAAAGGTAAAAAGAATCACCATAAACACTAAAATCATCCATAAATACTTTCATACAGTGCTCAAGAAGATCCAAAAAGATGCTCATCATGCACCTTTGAAACGTAGCCTGTGCATTACATAAACCAAAAGGCATTCTTTTGTATGCATACGTTCCAAAAGGGCATGTGAAAGTGGTTTTCTCTTGATCTTTCAGAGCAATATGGATTTGAAAATAACCGGTATAACCATCTAAAAAGTAATAATGTGATTTACCGGACAGGCGATCAAGCATTTGATCGATGAATAGTAGTAGATAGATATCCTTGCGAGTGGCCAAGTTCAAGCGCATGTAGTCGATGCAAACTCTCCTTGATTTCTGCACCCTTGTGGCCAGGAGTTCCCCACTCTCATTCTTGACTATGGTGACGCCAGACTTCTTCGGAACCACTTGTACCGGGCTAACCCACTCAATATCCGAGATTGGATAGATAATATCGGCTTCTAGTAGTCAGGTTACCTCTTTCTTCACAACTTCTAGAATTGTGGGGTTCAACCGCCTTTGTGGTTGATGGATAGGCTTGGCTCTCTCCTCTAGAAAAATGCAGTGCTCACAAACTTGAGGGCTTATACCAACTATGTCCACCAAACTCCATCCAATAGCTTTCTTGTTCCTTCGCAGTACATTAAGCAATCTTTCCTCTTGTTAGGAGGTAAGCTCCTTTGCAATGATCACCGAGAGCTTTTGATTCTCTTCAAGATAGGCATACTTAAGATGGAGTGGAAGTGGCTTCAATTCCATATTTAGCTCATGACTTGGCACTTGATTATTCGATAGCACCGGAGGTGGCAATGTGTCTTCATCATATTCAAGGGGTTTCTCCACACATGAACCTTGAACCATGTTCTTCTCATCCACTGTATCCTGGTGGACTTCGGCCACAATATCATCAATCATATCACACCGGAAGATAGAATAGTCCTTCGGTGGATGCTTCATAGCCTCATCAAGATTGAAACTCACTGCTCTTCTATCAATTTCAAAGGAATAGGTACCCAAAAAAGCATCCAATTTAAACCGGAAGGATTTCAAGAACGGCCTCCCAAGAAAGATAGATGATGGTCTTTCGGAGTCATTAGGGAGCATCTCAAGAATGTAGAAATCAATTGGAAAAGTCAACCCCTTAATGCTCACTAAGACATCTTCCGCAATGCCAACCACCGAGATTATGCTTTTATCCGCCAAAACAAAATGGGCCACCAATCGTTTCAACAGTGGAAGCTTGAATGCATCATAAATAGATAGAGGCATAATGCTAACGCAAGCACCTAGGTCACACATGCAATCAACAAATTGTATACCACCTATAGTGCAAGTAACTAGACAATGACTGGGATCACCACATTTCTCTGGTATAGCACCCATCAAAGCCGAAATTGACCTACCCAAAGGAATAGTTTCTTAATCATGAATCTTCTCTTTGTTCGTGCATAAATCTTTTAGAAACTTAGCATACTTAGGAACTTGGCAAATAGCATCAAAAAGGGGAATATTTACCTCAACATTTTTGAAGATATCCACCATCTTGGGATCTAGCTCCACTTGCTTTTTAGTCCTCCTGGTGGTGTGAAAAAGGAGTTGGAATAGCCTCTTTTGAACCATTTTCTTCCTTAGAAACTCCATCCTTCGGTTGAACAACTTTTCCTTCAACCGCCTCTTGTACGTCATCTTCATCTTCGACATCTTCTACCTCAACAACATCTTCATCTTGAATGGCTTCACGTGAGCTTGGCTCCTCGGGACTCCTTTCTTGCAATGTAGTGCCGGACCTCAAGGTGATGGCATTGATTCCACCCTTGGGGTTAGGTAAGGGTTAAGAGGAAAGTGCACTAGAGCTTGAAGGTTGAGTATTGGAGGTAGATGGTAGGTCCATACGGGATATAAGGGCTTGGAGAGTAGAGGTGAGACCTGTGAGGCTAGAGGTAAGTGTAGTTTGAAGTTCCTTTTTCCCTTGAAGAATAGTGCGAAGGGTTTCATCTTGGTTGGCGGAAGAAGAAGGGTAGGTAATTTGGGGGACTTGCGTTTGGGTGATTTGAGATACTTGAGCTTGCCTTTAGTGAGGTGGTTAGTACCTTTGACCTTGGTTTTGTTGTTGGTAAGCAGGGTTTTGTTGATACTGGTTTTGTTGGTAATTGTTGTTCCACCTTTGGTTTGCACCATTGTCTCTTCCTCCTTAGTTGTAGTTGTCTCTCCATCCTTGGTTGTGATTCTCTTGCCAACCTTGGTTGTAGTTACCCCCTTGATTATAGTTACTGTCTTGTTGATAATACCCTTGATTTGGACGATTGTAATAGGCATTGGTAGCTGCCAAGATATTGTCCTCTTGGAGTTGTGAACATTCATCAGTATAGTGGGAGTAACAAGCACAAATTCCACATACTCTTTGAGGGACTAATTGTTGACATTGTTGTTGTGGAAGAGGTGGAGGTTGTTGTTGATTGAGTTGGAGTTGTTTGAGGATATTGGTCATCTCTCCTAAAGTCTTGGTGAGGGCAGACTCAGTATTAGAGGAAACTTCCACAATAGCCTTGGGATGATTATTCCTTTGCCTTGCATGTTGGGTAGATTCAGCTAAATCGGTAATAAGTTTCCACGTTTCTGCCGCCGTTTTGTACTTTGTCATAGAGTCATTACTCAAAGCATCCAAAAGAACCTTATCTTGAGGCTTCATGCCTTGGCAAAAGTAACTAATTAGCACTAACTTGTCAATCATGTGGTGAGGGCATGAATCAAGGAGCTTCCTAAAATGTTCCCAATACTCATAGAGAGTTTCTGATTCACCTTGAATGACGCAAGAGATTTCCTTCTCAATCTATCCGTGACCTCCTGTAAAAAGAACCTATCCAAAAATTCCCTTCTAAGCAAATCCCAATTAGTGAAAATATTTTCGGGTTGAGTGTAGAACCACTCCTTTGCCCTTCCCTCAAGAGAAAATGGGAAAGCATATACCCAAATGGCAACCTCATCTGCACCATACCGCCTAGCACTTGAACAAGCCGTTTGAAAGGCTCCAAGGTGCTTGATGGGATCTTGAGCGGGTAGACCATGGAAATTAGGAAGTAGATTAATCAATGAGGTCTTTAGCTCAAAATTGGCATTCAAATTCAAATGATGCACTTGAAATGGTTAGAGAGTGAAATCTGGAGCTCCCGCCTCCTTTAGAGTGATTCTTCTAGGAGTGGCTATAGTATCGGTACCTAAATCAATGGAAGAGACGTCAATAGATTTAGTGGGAGAGGAGTTAGTTTCTTCTTCAAATGATGCCTCGAATTCAACCTCAGGTAAGATTGGAGAATTGGGGGAAACCCTTCACCACCCTCGGAGGCTAATCGACGCCGAGCTTGCCTAATTTGTGACACGGTTCTTTCAATTTTGGGATCAAATGGGGCTAAGCTTGGATCCGATAATGAACGCATCATTCAATAAAAGAAACATAGAACTCATGGCAACAAAATATATTAAGCAAAATAACTAATAAATACTACTAATAACCAACTAGCACACAAATAGAAGATGCAATTATTCAAATATAAACATATTTACACCAACCAATAACATAGCACACATATGCAACTCTCCAGCAACGGCGCCAAAACTTGATGTGAAGATAATTGTCGGTATAGAATTGATTAAGAAAATTACGTTGTAAGCATAGTCTAAACCAACAATCTATCTTCAGTCAAAGTTAAAATCTGTGTCACAAATAAATTCAATAACCGGGAGTAGAATCCCGGGTCATTTTTTCTAGGATTTGACACAAGATGCAATTTATTGGTTAGGATTTCATGGAGATTTTTGAAGTTGAGAACAAGAAAAATAAATAACTAAAAATTAGAGCAATAGATAACTAGCAAGAGTTGATAATTAATCAATATAAAGGTCTTGGTTAGGGGTGAGAATTGGAATTTCTATCATTATTGTCTTTTTCAAGTGTGATGGTAAACTCTCATTACTCTCAGTTATCCTCTAATGATTGAAGAAAAGTCAAGTGAAACAATTAACTTTAGTTCACAAGTCCTAGTCACTTTATAAAGAAGAACTAGAGTTGGTGAGTTTCAAGCTAATTAGCAATCTTCAATTACCAATCAACACTTGAATAAGATAATTCAAGTGGTTCC
Organism: Arachis ipaensis; assembly: GCF_000816755.2. Taxonomy (NCBI): domain Eukaryota; kingdom Viridiplantae; phylum Streptophyta; class Magnoliopsida; order Fabales; family Fabaceae; genus Arachis; species Arachis ipaensis. The sequence continues at coordinate 25,781,164 of NC_029792.2, forward strand.
AATTATTCAACCCCAAACCAAGCAAGGAAATCTACTCCATGATTATGGGTGACATTTTCTCAAACACTTGGTAAGCATAGAAAAAAAACATGATAAAAACTAGAAAATAATCCAGTTCAAGTTACTGCTAACAATAATCAACAATCACAAAACAAGCAATAATAATGGATATAGAAATAACTCAATGCATTAACAAAATTCAAGAGTAACAAGATCCAAATATGAGTTCAAGATAACCAAATTGCAAAGAGTACTAAAGGAATTAAAGAGAAAGCTATAAGGAAAATGACTAGAAAATGAAGGTAACAGCAATTTCTCTTAAGATCCAATTGAAAGTAACTAAGAAAATCAAAACCCTAGAGAGAAATAGGAGTTTCTCTCACTAGAATTCAAAAACTGATTGAAAAACTAAAGCTAAAGTGAAGTGTGTCTGTCCCAGCTCTATTCCCAGCGTATTGTCTTCATTTTTGGGCTTGAAACTGGGCCAAAATCAGCCTAGAAATCGCCCCCAGCTTTTTTCCTTAATTGTAGCACGTGACGCTCGTCATGCGTATGCGTCGATAGGCTCTGCACTGGCCACGCGTACGCATCAGTCACGTGTATGCGTCAGTGGCGATGCTCCTAGTCACGCGTACGCATCAGTCACGCGTACGCGTCGCTTGGAAGATGGCTTGATCATGCGTACGCTTCAGCCATGCGTGCGCGTCAGTTCTAACTTCTCAAATCCTCAATTCTTTGTGTTCCTTCCACTTTTGCATGCTTCCTTTCCATCCTCCAAGCCATTCCCCTTATAAACCCTGAAATCACTTAACGCACATATTACGGCATCAAATGGTAATAAAAAAGGATTAAAAATTAGCGATTTTAAGGCCTAGGAAGCATGTTTTCAATCATAGCACAAAATTAGGAAAGAAACTTAAAAACATACAATTTACATGAATAAGTGTGAGAATAGTTGACAAAATCCACTCAATTCAATCCAAAATATACCATAAAATAGTGGTTTATTAGATGGTCCCCAACTTCCTCTCCCCTGAAGAATGCAAGGTTAAGTTCCCTTTTCAGATTCTTTTGTTTGCTTCTTCCCCTCCCTTCCCTTGATTTATTCCATTGTCAGGAGCTGGAATTCATACACAAGAGTAGCAGTACTATTGGCTATAGACCCAATGTCTTCTCAACCACTCTCTCCCATCTCATTGCCACCAACACTTACCACTTCCTCATTCCCTTCATTCACATTCGAGGTACTCTCTTTTTTTTTTTATCATCTTTCCCTCTATTGAAATTTCTAACCTCAATCAAATTTTTTCACAGAAATGTTGAAAGACAAGCTAGAGGAGTTTTTCAACTGTCAATACGAGCTCTTCATTATTCACCGCTCTAATCAGGTTACTACTCTATCTTAAGGACCATTAATTGCTTGTTGGTTGTTACTTCTTTTATAATATTTACCTTATTGTATTTATGAATCATCAAACAACTGGAGCAGAGGTGCAAGCATTGGGTGGCATAGTGATGATAACAGACCCTACCTCAAACAGCAGCACTTTGCAGTCAGGATTCCACTTTCCACTACTCCTCTCTTTTATTGAATTTTATTTAATATTGTTGCTGACAATTTTGGTTCATCAAAGGTGGTGTGCTATTTAAATAATTATGGCAAGGATTTCAATGGTGGACTCTTTCGTTTCCAAGATGCCAACCAATGTCAATTATGCCAATAGATGGAGTGAGTTTATACTCTTTCACTACTACCACTTGTGTTTTTCTTTTCTGGTCAAATGGTTTTTACTGCTAAATAAGAAGAGTGATTTCTCAAAATTTCATTATTGAAATGATTCAATGTAAGAGGAAACATTTCGCTTTTTAATTTATTTTATCCTTTTTTATCTTTTAACAGGATGTTCTGATGTATACTACTGACCAACATAACATTTATTCTGTTGATGAAGTATATTCAATTGTGCTCCTTTTTTGCATGCCCTTACTTACTTGGCCTTGTATATAATCAGCTGTTTTATTTCAATTTAAATCTCCTTCTCCCGGACTCCGTGTCCTCAAAAGAAAAAGGGATAGAAGAGAAAACAGGAAATCATAACTATCATCTTTGATAGTTACCTAATGGGAAACCATATTAATTCTCGAAAATAGTATTTACTTTAGGGTACCATTCTAAAGATTCCAGAATGCTGAAATGAATTAGTCAAGAATGTATCTGGTGCTTTCACTTATTTATGTCAAAATATTATTTTGGTTAATTGGTCATATGAACTCATTTGATCTTCTTTACAATTTGTGTATATTAGAATGGCATATGAGAACAAGAATGAATTACATTTTCCAGTGCTTTTACATTGAATTAAAAATTAAAAATCTTCAAATAAGTAAACTTGATTTCACCTACTGGTGTGTACCTTGTAGAAGCTAAACTCAGTGATGATCAATTGATTGTGCTCACAAGAACTTTGATGCTTGTTTAAGAAAAAGAACCTTAGTTGTTGAGATTTTACTGCTACTTTAAAAAAAAGGACTTAATACTTCATTGACTGAAAGAAACCAAGTTATGCAGAGTAAACTTATGTTGTAAGAATTTGTGTGGCAAAATCATGAAAAAACATAAGTCCCCAGTATGCTACATGTACCTATTTTGAGCTTCATTCTAAGGGGTGGGCGCTGGAATTTTAACAATAAGATTAGTATTCTGTATTGTTTTATCTTGTTATTTTCTATTCTTATTGTTGAAAAGTTAGAGTTGTTTATCTAACATTGAATGCCATATTTCAGAAACTAGTTAAACCTATGAGGATTGAACGCTAGGCCGTTGTAAACTTCTCAGCTCGCTGTGATACACGTTTTCTATGTAATACCATCAAGAAGTGTGCTTAAATGAAGGGGATTGTATGAGTTTTATGGCTAATTTAGTCTTTATTTAAGCATGTTCCTTCCAATGATGGTAACAAAGATGAAGGTATCATCAGAGTGTTATATAATAATGGCATTAGTTTGCGGTTGAAAAGATTTGAAGTCCTCATTCATGTATGTTATTATTGTGGTGTTCTTCTCAGGCAACTATTTATGGACTTCTATGAAACTTCAAAACAAAGGAAGCCTCTACAAATTATAATTTTCAGGTATTGGATTAGTTAATTGAGGATTCATGCTTTGGATTAGTCCTAATGATGATTTACAAAATAGAATTTGATTCTATTTCCCTTACTGAGTGTAATGGTGTAGTAAACTAGCAAAAGTTGTATATAACTAAATTAATTCAGCATGAGTTTGATTTTGTTTTCATGGTTATATGAAGTTAGGGTTGCAAATATTGAAAATACTTGCATAATTGTGCAGGTGTAAGCTCCATGGTTCACCAGATGCATTCTCTGCTTCAGTTCATGAATATAAAATATCCCTTAAAGGTCTTCTGAGATTACATTCATATTTTCATTTTGAGACTTTTATGTAATTAGATTATATTGAAATAGTGAAGTTGTTTTATTTTACTTTTTAAAGAAAAATAATAATAGTTATGTAGAACAATACCATATGTAATTATGTTTGGAACTAGACAATGAGAATTTTTTTTATATAGAGAGTTATGTCCTATATTGAGGAATTGTGTCATAAAAGATTTAGTTTTTAAATTTTGATATTAAAAAATAAATTTTTAATTTGAGAATATGTAAATGAGATGAGATTAATGAATGATTTGAAATTAAAAATAAACAAATAATTACAGAGTTTGTGGAGGTTTGAAAATCTCACAAAATAGTTAATTTTTGTTAAATTAAAAATTAATTTGTGAAGGTTTTAAACTGCTACAAAAATGATTAAAACCGCCACAAAAGTCTAATATAAAATCCTCACTAAACTCACACAAAACCCCCACTGAATAAATTGTGTAGGTTTTTAAAAACTCCCACAAAAGATCTCGTGGCACCTCAAATTTTGGGGGTTTTAGAAACCACCACAAACCATTTGGTGGGGGTTATAAACCTCAAAAAATAAGAGAAAAAACTGTCACAAATAAATAAAAACCTTGTAGTGGTAGGTCCCTCCCCACTTATACTCTAAACTCGAGTGGGGCCTTTCACTTGGACTCATCCACCTGGAAGCTTCTGCTAGCTGTCCAGGTCGTCCGTAGGTCCAGGGATGGATCTATATACATTGTAGCATATGATAATAATATTTTTTAGTAGTATATGATAATAATATTTATTTGTCCCATTAAATTATTGAATTATTTGATCCCTCAATCATTTTTTACTCAATTTTTGATACTTAATAATCAGTTTAAAAATTTTATATTAGATGTTATATTTAGAATGATCAATTTTCAATTTAAATAAGATTAGTGTTCTTTCTTAAAAATGAACTCAAAAGATATTATTTATCTTTTTTTAAAATTAGTTTTAGTTTTTGCTGTAGTAATTATATTAATTAAAAGAATTTTTTCAGCTATGAATATCACTGAGAGTTGGCTTTTGATTGTATGAGAAGTGAATTTTTAAATAATTGTTTAGTGATATATATATATATATATATATATATATATATATAAAGAGAGATGTTTTGATTTTGT
>NC_029792.2:25785771-25787044 GCF_000816755.2 Arachis ipaensis
TCCGTATAGAATACAAATACAAAATACATATTAAAAATGAATTAAATAATAAATATATTTATACACAAATACATAATGATTAATGAACAATTTTATAGCTGATTTTTTATGCAATATAATATTTTTATTATAAAAATTATTAGAGTTTATTTATCTTGTGTCCTAAAGGTACATACTAAAATTACAAATTGAAAATATTTTTTATTAGAAATACAAAAGACTTATGTTTTTTATGTATTTATTTTGCAGTTATTAAATAAAAAAAATTAAAACCTTCCACTAATATTAAGCTTGTCATGTGTCTTTAGGACATATATTAGCTAAACCCAAATTATTATTATGTTATATATATTTTGTCTCTACTGTTAAAATTTTTTGGATCTATCACTGCGTAGGTCATGAGATAACACGCGGATTACCTCTAGATGCGGGTCAAATGCCTAACGGATTAGGGATCCGCAAGTGGATCCATAGTTGTTGTCGGGCCGGACCGGAACAATTTCCAAAAATAAGTTATGTGTGTGAAATTTTCTTACACGGATGATACATGGAAGTTAATTTTTTTTAGATAATAAATGATTAAATTAACTATTTTTGTTAATATATATAATAATAATTTTGGTAAAAAATGTTTTAGATGGTAGTGTACAAAAATGAAATTAATTATTTAAATCTTATGTATATATGAGATGCACTAGCCGAATATATACTCAATTGGGTGATCAAAATTCATTTTTATACATACTCTACTTAGGTTAAAATAATAATATAAGATGTCAGTATCTGATCCAAACCAGAGAACAAATATTGGGAGCCATCCTTGTCGACCAATTTCTTGATCCAGAAATGGCAATAAAGTATTCATCACATGATATGTTTAATCCACAAACTTCGTATATAAGCACAATAACATCACGAAGTCAATATGTACTCTAGATGTTTCAGAAAACAAAGTAAAATGAATGTGGGTAGATGAAATCGGATATATTATGAATTATAGTTAGTAAAACATTGTTATGCAAAGAAACTATATGATTATATATGGTAATAAAATTATTGATAATGAAGGTTCTGTTGGTGATGAACACACCGACCATGTGAGTATCAAGGTGCCTAGCATTGAAGATGGTCCCATTATATATCCCAGGTAATAGGTTGGAACATAAAGGGTGTATTGTTATATATATATATATATATATTGGTGGTAAAACTTCATAAAAAAGGTTGAAATGAAATTCACATGAAATGATATCTGTCTATTCATCCTTTCTCG
>NC_029792.2:25787110-25788299 GCF_000816755.2 Arachis ipaensis
TATGACTTAGTTGAAGTATTATATCGAGAATAAAAGTTTTCAACAAAACTTTTAAACTTAGCTAGAACATAAATGATAAAAAAAATTAATATACTTATATACCATCTTATTGAATGCGTGTTAATAAAAATAAAAAATTATCTGTATATCACTATATCGTAAAGAATTATAATATTATGCATTATGATATATAAGTATGATGTTGGGATTGAGATAATGGATGGCAAGTGAAGAGGGTCACATCTGCACGTGGTTGCTGATTCCTATAGTTAATAAACTAGACTGCAAATAAAATTTCCCACTAAAACCGTTGAGTCTTTCACCACCTAGCTGTTGCTAGCTGTCTTTAACTCTAATCCTCTTCCCCCATGTGACCCACCTCTCTGTCTCCCAAAAAACCTCTCTCAACACCAAGCATATTCATACATTAACATTAACATTATACCCCCCTTCAAAATCTAAGCAAACATAAAATAGTGGGAATATAACCTTTAGCTTAGCTTAGCTTATAGTATTATTGTATGGAGCATCAGCATACGAATATGAATAAAAACACCCACACTACCCATCATCATGAGTTTGTGCATATGACACAATAATCCCCATTGCCTCATCATCATCATCATCCCTTTAATATCTCTTTCTCTCTCTCTCTTCACTCTCTCCCACACACACACACCCACAAAGATACATAACTGGTTTTTGAGAGCCCCAAGAACTAACAAGATTTGCGGTTGTGTTGAGTACTAGTCGTGTTATTAATTAGTTAGTTAGGTTTGTTGGGATCATTGTTCTTTCTCTTTCCATTTTCCCAACAGACTAACACACAAACACAAACACAAACAAACTCCATTGACACGTTAACACAAACACCTAGAAGCTAAGCTAAACACATATAACAGTATACATACAGAAAAACAGTCAAATGGCACAGTTGCCTCCTAAAATACCAATAATACCCCAGAATTGGACGCCTTTTCACCTCCAAAGGGCACCACAACCACTATCAAATTCCACAATGTCAAGTTTCATCCCAAATTCAAATGCAACGGCAACGTCTAATAACAATTCTGCATCTTCAGTTCAACCACAGCAATTGTTGTCGTCATCGACAACGTCTTGGGTTGACGAGTTCCTCGACTTCTCGTCATCGCGGCGGGGCGCGCACCGCCGCTCCGCAAGCGACTCC
>NC_029792.2:25788381-25792244 GCF_000816755.2 Arachis ipaensis
CTGTGGCGATGCAGCATCCGCCGCCGCTGTCGTCCGCATCCGATCCGTCATCGCCGTCGTCGGACCAGACGAGTAACAACGATGAGAAGCCAGCGGCAATGGCGCTGGACATTGCACCACCATTATTAATGCACGAACATAACGATAATCACGTGATGAAGCTTAAGAATGAAGCGGTTGAGGAGGAAAGCTTCGGCAAAAATGAGGAGGGGGCGGCCCCGTCCTCCTCTGCCACCGGCACCATTGAAACCATCGTTGATCCAAAGAGAGTCAAAAGGTAATTCTTCACTAACTCTATGTGGTACTACTTGTGTTTTTCTTCTTTCTTAAAAAAACAACTTGCCAGAAGTAAATGAATTATTAAATACCAATTTATTTAATGTACTTGTAAGTTGTAATGTAAAATATTTTATATAAATATTAAATCATATTTATTATTTTAAATTATATTTATACAATAAATATAAAAAATAATAAATTATTTTTGTTGATATAATATTATATAGTTACATATACATATAAAATTTTTATGTAAAATTAGTATAAAATTTTTGTTGATGTTAATATTTAGTTGTCATATGCTATGCAGAGAATAATAGATACGGAGAATAAACATTTTTTTGTCACCACGTGATAATATTTAGTTGGATATAATTTTTACACAAATGATAAGTAGAAATTAAATTTGAAAAAATATAGTCTATTTTCTTTCATAAGTTTACTAGTCTAGTCTGTCTGTTAGGTTGAAATTGTAGTAATATTGAGAACTACTTACCATTTTTTCATAGTTGTGAAATTGGAAGCTCTCAATTTTCTATTACCATTTTTTCTTTTTGTATATTGTAGTTTTTACTACTCATGTATGCACATGTATTCAACGAATTGTTTTTTATTTTAAAATAAATTCATTTAATTTGTAACACTGTTTACATTAACTCTTTTATATATACAATCAAATAAAATTAGATATATTAATATAAAAAAATTATTTTATAATAGGTATATAATAGAAACATACTATTAGAAATAGTGTAAATAAAGTCCTTACCCAAAAATAGAAAAAGAAACGAAACTGTTTGGATACAGCTGTATTTGGATCTAACAGAATTAATCTTACAAACAGATTTAAATGGGTGGTTGAGTAGAAGTTAATTATGTCCATCAAATATTCAATCTCATGTACATTATCTCTAATAATCTATCTCATGTGTAATTATTTTTATTTTTGTATATGGATATTAGAATTTTGGCTAATCGGCAATCAGCTCAGAGGTCAAGGGTGAGAAAGCTACAATACATTTCTGAACTTGAAAGGAGTGTAACAACATTGCAGGTGAAAATACTACATATATATGTCAACCTAACTTTCATTTTCACACATTATTATTTTATCATTCAATAATAAATTAAATAATATTTGTGAAAAAAATGAAGACGGAGGTATCAGCATTGTCACCAAGGGTAGCATTTTTGGACCACCAACGTTTGATTCTTAATGTCGACAATAGTGCATTGAAGCAACGCATTGCTGCTTTGGCTCAAGACAAGATTTTCAAAGACGGTAATAACACTATTTTTACTCCCAACTATTGCTTTATTTCTTTTCACATATTAAAAAACCAATATACTTAAATACAAAATAAATTTAAATATATTATTTTTTTAAGTACTTCAGCTTTTGTTCTCGATAAATAATTATTCACAAATTCAAGATAATAAAGTTCACAAGATGCAGTGCATGGAGCGTGATATAAATGTGCATCGTGTGAAATGCATGGTTATTACATGTGAACTTCCTTAGCTGTAGTTAGTAGAAGGATAAATAATCGGGTATGACAATAAATTTAAGTCAACAATGAGATATATGAATTTTAAATATATATATATATAATTTATTTATAAAAAAAATTACTGTCGGAATTTACAAAAAGTATATAAGGACATTGAATGTTACATAATTTAAATATAGGAAAAAATTAATATATATTTACAAATAAAAGACGGTTGAATATAGTGTAATATCACCTAATTACAGAAGGAACTACTAGTGTAATTTAACCCTAATTAAGTTTCCCTATAATTTCTTTTTCTTTGAAATACTGAAAATAAATCAATAAACGATGATAAAATAAGCTATCTAAGAATTTCATATTGTTGATTTTCATGAAAGTTGTTAATTTCGCATCTAGATTTTAAGATCTCATCACATGGAGCACAAAAGCATATTTTTGAAACATGATAGAATCAAGTTCTTTTATTCTATCTTAATTAAGCAGGGATTAGTCATCTTTTGGAACATGGATATAATTAACATAGTAGTGGCTAACATATATATAAATTTGATTATGAATCTTCTCAGCTCATCAAGAAGCACTGAAGAAGGAAATAGAAAGACTTAGACAAATCTATCACCAGCAGCAGAACAACAACAACAACAATAATGGCCATTCATCTCTTCATACTCCAACCATGGCATGTAATAATAATATTAATAATGACAATAATAAGGAACAGCTCCTAAGTTGAAGAGAAGAAGATAGAGACAAAGAATGGTGCTAGCAGCTATTATGGATGATGTGTATCTAACTTGAAACTTTCACGTGATGTGTTTCTTCTCCCATCAATGTTTATGTGGGCCTGCTGACATGGTTATGGAGCTTGGAGGGTAGGAAATTGACAAGGTGGATCTTGCTTAAAATGGATCATTGTCCAAGTTTTTTTTTTCTTTTTAGTTTGGGATTGGTTTGGAATTTTTAATATTTATTAATTTCTTATTTTACAACTTTTTTATTTAAAACAAGAATTATTCTCAATGATTTTTTTGGGGGGTGTGGAATAATTAAGGGGGACAAAGGATGGTGGGATTGTATTGGGATGTGCATGGGAAGGTATCAGAGAATTTTTTTTTTTATTATTTGGGGAATTGAAGGGGGTGTCTGTCTTATTGATGTACTTTTTTTTTTCCTTGTTTTTTTTCTTTTCTTAGGCCTAATTATATGTTATTTTACATTTCCTCTTGTTATTTTTTTAGTTTTTGGACAATTTGTACAAAATGTTATTGTGTGAAACATTAATTAATTCTCTCCTTTACTAATCGAACTTATTGACTTGATGTTTTATGCATAGCAGACAAAATTATATTATCAATTTTCTAGAAGCATATAAATGATGATGCTAGGTATGTAAACAAAGACTACTATATATACATAAAAATGCAAATCAAATTCATTTATGTTGATTGTTATTTTAATTCTGTCATTTACTTCCATACTTATTTTTGAAAAGAACAAAAAACAAAATTCACAAATTACAATATATATATATATATATATATATATAAACAACTTGTGTACTCCACTACTTATCCTCGTATTGATTTTTTAGTAACTATGGTTGTTAGGCTAATTCCAAGAACTTCAATGGGGCCAAGACCAAGATGCCTCCATAGACCCCAAAGCTCATCACTTCCAATCCAATCAAATTGTAGGGGCAAATGGTGGGCAATGATTTCTTTTATCCATTTAGGTAAAAGCTAAGAGACTTATAAGAGTCAAACCACGTCCAAGGTAACTCGAATTCGTTGGTTTTGATTTAATGGTTTCGATGCACTGTATTTTGATACACGAACAAATAAATCGAGCACATTACAAATTTTTATAATACTCATAACATCTTCTAAGCCATTTATAATAATTACAAAAAATGCTTACAATAAAAAATTTAAAACTTTATAAAAATGTTTAATTTAAAATTTTAGTTATAGTCGTTAGAAAATGAATAATTACCATAAGAATTTTTAAAAATTATAACAATATGTAAATATAAATATTGGTACAAAAAATAAATTTTTGTCGACAAAATGG
>NC_029792.2:25792915-25819768 GCF_000816755.2 Arachis ipaensis
AGTTATTACCTATCCTTGGGCATCAAAGCTTGCTATTCAAGATCTTCAGGCTAAGTGGAGAACATGGGTACGAAATTTGAAGAGCAAGTTGAAGGAACATGGAACTTGGAGATCAAAGAAGATGTGGATGTCGAAATTTGGGGATAAGATTCTTCGTGATTAAGACAAGATCATGACTGAGAAAAAAGAGGAAGTAAGATAGTGGACAACATGCTCCATGGTAAGTTCATCTTTTGGTCTATAAATAGTAGAAATTTAGAAGAAAAATTATGGGACTTCAACTAACAACACTAGATCATCACGCAAACTCATAAAATTTTCAATCACAACGACGCAACGGAAAAATGGAGTGGAAGTGCATATGAGTATTAGAAGTCAACTTTTAATTTGCTTCCTTTTGTTTGTTTGATTCATTTTCTTTCATTTTCTTTGAATTTTGTTATTATTTTACTTTGATTAATATTTTTACAATTTCATTATCTTCTTTACTTAATTATTTATTCCTTAATGTTGTTTGTTTTCATAAGTTTGTCACTAGTGATTTCGACATAAATTGCTTTGACACCATAATTAAGTAATTTTCAGGTCGAGTTCACTTTTTTTTAGAGGAGTTGTATCTGCTCCCAATACTCGAGATCTTGATACAAATTCGATTTGACATACTATTAAAATATACCAAAAATCAAGTGAAACAAATTGGCACGCCTAGTGAAACCCTGAATTAAATTTGTGCCAAGCTTCGTATGCAATTATGGAGTGGTAAATTAATCATGACGGGTAGAGCTTCAACTTCAACGGATACGTCAAATAGTGACAGTGAAAATTTCAATAGGAGCCCGGAAGTAGAGGCATTCCCTTTGACCAGTCTTTCGAGCTAACGGTCAACAGAAGGTATTCCAACGGACATATTCGTCACATGGCCTCAATATGGACTACCTTGATGCGAATTTTGAAAATTACAAACTAATAAGAAAGTACACCGGATCGTACCAAGTAATATCTTAGGTGAGTGAGGGTCAATTTCACAAAGATTAATGGATCAAGCAACAATGATTGAGTGATTAAACTAGTCAGACAAACAAAAAAAATAGTTTGGTTCAAATTTGTTTTAAATAGTAATTCAGAGAATTTGAGAAAATAAACAGTAAATTTTTTCTCCATCCCCATTTTCACAGAAAAAATTTCCATCTTTACATCTCTATTTGGAGCAGTCTTTGTAGGAATTCTTGCACTTTCGAGAGTTTTACCATCTCTAACATTTATAAAATATTATATTCCATTTGATTTCTTAATGTCATTTACCCTAAAATAAATAAATAATAAGTTACATAAAATTTAATTTGGTTATCCTACAAGAGGTTCAAGTGTTCAACAGTTCAAGAGTATTAACAAATGCCTCAATCACTACCCATGCATGCATCTAGGTATTCCTTTTTCTAGTACTAGGTATTCCTTTTTCTAGTACTTGGGACTTGTTAAGGTTGTATGTGTGAAAATTGTAATGAATTAGGTTCATATTAGAAAAAATAAAAAGAAGTATAAAGTGAGAGACTTATTAATTTAGTTTTTTAAAATTTTGAGTTAGATGTGATATTTTTTTATTTTTTATTTTTTTCTTAGTTCTTTCTTAAAATTTTTTTGGTGATCTATAACTTTTAACAAATAGTATCAAAATCAATGATAGATCGATTTTGTGATTAAAGAATATTCAAAGTAAATTTTTTAGATAATTACAGGTTTCTACTTAGTTTTCAAATAATAGAAGTTAACAAATATGGTGAAGTTAGGTTGAATTTATGGAAGGAACTAAAAATTATTTTGTAATAAAAAGAGAATTAAAATAAAAATTTTAAAAGAGACTAATAATATAAATTATTTTGGAAGGCCATTGCTTACCTTGGGGTTATTGAAACTCCGCCCATGTTAACAAGGTTATCTGACCTGTCTGTAAGTTTCATTTATTTTTTAAATATTTATTAGCATTTAATTTTAATATACTATTAATATAAAATTATTTTACATGTGTATTCAATCACATAATGTCATATTAATAAAAATAATTATTTTTGCATTGACCGTATAAATGATCATTCAAAAAAATGGTTGTGATTATACGACTATTGTAAAACGTTTTACTTTGTTAGTACATCAAAATTAAATTTTATTTTTAAATGACTTTAATACTATTTTTTAAAGTCAATTATTAATTAAAATTATTTTTTTTTCATTTTTTATTTTTTATTCTCCAAAACCTTCGTTTCCTCAACACCCCAAACCACGCCATCACTACCACTAACAACAACCAACTTCGTTTACGCATAGTTACATATATGGTTTTGGAAAGTTTAAGAACCAAGGTAATACTTATTTTATTGCTAATAATTGATCTTGAACAAGCTTGTTATATGGATTCCAGCCAGCAAGGCACAGCTGGATTTGACATTCTCTTATTGGGATTCAACTCTTCAAGAAAATTAATAACCTTTCTCGTGTTAAACAGCAGCTTGTAGTGTAAGAAACAACATATTTAATACTACCTCTCATTGGAATTCATGTTTAGCATGAGTTAATGAGTCGATCTACCTGAGTTTAAGTTTGATTCACTAACATATAATTAAGCACAAATCTTAAACTTACGTTCAGCTCAAAAGTTTATTAATTCAATTTTTGTTCACAAACCTACTTCAGTTGTATCATACATATTTTAGATTAATTGATGTAACATAAAAAAAAAATTTGTTTCTCGAAATGTCATATTCTATGAAAATCTTCTTTCTTAAATTCTGCAGCAATTGAGAACATAAATTTTAATTTTATACTTCAAAATTTATCACTTGACACTGCATCAAATACATGTATTAATCTATTTATTTATGATTTATGCATTATATTTTCGCCTTATACTCGTTCTCACCTTAGTTTATCATCGTCTTCAAACACTGTACTACATTATTCAATTGAGCATGCCACATTTGAATCAGAAATTACACTAGATTCTTCCATAGTATTAGACAATTTACATTCATTGTATCATTTTATTGATAACTCTGCTAGAAGGTTCACTAGAATAAAAGAAATTCCTTACTACTTGAAAGATTATCACTATGTGATAACCAACTTCAATTCACTGCTAGTGACAAATTATCTCATTCTTTGTATTCCTTCTAACAATGTTTGTCTTTTGAAAAATTAACACCAAAATACACTACAAAAAATTCATTTGAGACCATCGAATTTATCAAAAAATTCGCTGATAATTGTTTACAGGTATTATTTTTTTATCCGCCACTAATTACTTGTGGATTTAGCGGATTTAATGGCGAATATTAACTTTTAATTGGCGAAATTTTAGAGCATGTTACCGTCGGAGTTATTTTTTGGTAAATCCGACGGTAATCTTAAATTTTATTTTTTTAAAAAATTTTTTTAAAACTTCAATATATAATTTTAAATATTTATATTCAATAATTTTTAAACTAACAAAATTCAAAATTTTACAATTTTTCATAATAATTTGTCTATAATTTTTTGTTAAAAATGTACAAATAAGTTCACACATCAAAGTTTAAGAATAAACAAAAAATAATTTACTCGTGTATAGAAAAAAGTAGCACTATAAACATATACTTTAAATCCAGAAAAGATGAACTTACATAAGGTTCGATATAAAAAACAAGATAACTTATGGTGGCTAAGTAAATTGCATAGTTGAAACTCTATAGACAATAAAATATTGAAAAAAAATTAACTATACAAATGGTATGTCTATTTAAGATTCTAAATAATCAACTAACTTGCATATGTATAATTCTCAAATGGTATATCTATTTAAAATTATACAATTTCAACAACTTACAAATTTACTGTCTACAGGAGCATTTTCTGGAATAGCAGACCGTACACCTTCAATTACAAACTATAAACATAATCAACACAAACTATAAATATAATCAACATACAAATTATAATTAAACAAACAAATCAAAGTTCATATATTTAAATGAGTAAGTTGCAACAAACTTAGTAAAATTAACAACAATCAACTCAGCAAAATTAATTTCAGAAAATAATTAACTCAGAAACAATAAAATTAAAAAATTAACAACAATCAATAATAAGTCAATAATTAACTTAAAAAATTAATAAGTTAAAATTAATTCAGAGAATTAATAACAATCAATACTAATTAACTTAAAAAAATAATTAACTCAAACAACAATAAACTCAGAAAATTAACAACAATCACAACTAGAAAATGGATTAATACAGACAGATTTACAGACGGATTTAGCCTTTATTACAGACGAATTTTTGGTTACCGATGAAATTACCGACGGATTTTGTCCCTCTGTAAAAGCCCCGTCAGAAATTATTTACCGATGGATTTTTTTCCGTCGGAAAATTACAGACGGATTTTTACCAGTTACTGACGGATTTTCCCTCTGTAAATTCTGCATCCATTTTTTCGAAGGCGACGAACTTTTCGACGGATTTTCCGTCTGTAATTACAGACGGACTTTTCGACAGATTTTCCGTTTGTAATTTGAACTTTGGAAAATCATCTACACTCTGATTACAGACAGAAAATCCGTCTGTAAATCCGTCGGTAAGGTAAAATAATTTTTTTTTAATTTTTCTATTACAAAAATAAACCTATTTTCATACAAAATAAATATAAATTTAATAAATACAATTTTTTTTATCTATTTTGTATTCAAATATTTATAATATTTTAAAAAATAAACAAATTCATCGTATTATCAAACTAAAAAAAAAGTACTATAAACAAGCAAATTAATATAATTCAAAACATAAACAAAGTGTATTAATACATCAACTATAATATTAAGTAACAACCATACATCAAAGTGTGTTGATACATCAACTATAATTCATCACAAACAAATATTTAATTAAAAGAGTATGTAGTCAAATCTTATGGAATAAAAAATCTCTTGGCGTGTATATTTGCCAAGCCAAGCCAAGCTAAACAGATCATGCTGGAACTGCATAGGTTCTTCCTCTAAACGAGACAGTAGCATCGGTGGTAGTGTTGGCATTGGTTAAGAAGCAACTTGATGATTTGTTTGAGGCATACACAATGGCCTGAAATAATTATTTTTGAAAAGTAATTATTCATTATTGCTCTAATTCAATTAGAGGGAAAAAATAATGCAGAGTTGTAATTTTGTTTTTATGTATTTTGGTACCGTGATAGAGTTGCCAAAATCAATTTGGGAAACGTTCTCGTTTGTAAGACTCTCTTCCATTGACTTCAAAACCCTGTGGAGTTCTTTGAGGTGACCCCATTTTGGTTGAGCTTTGTTGCCTACATACAATAATTAATTAATTACTCAAGGATCATTTATGAAAAAATATTAGAAATAGAGATTCTTCTTGATCAATGTAATTTTACCATATTCATCAAGAGGAGCATCATAATCATATGAAGTGGCAATGTATGGTCCACCAGCGGTTCTATCAAAGTTAGTCCCACCATGATACTGACCAAAAATAAATATATTACATCAAACAAACAAATTTAGAGCATAAATGAGAGCAGAGAGAATGATAAGACATCGGACAAAATAATTCCTTTTGTGTGCATAAATAAAACAGGATAAATAATGAATGAAGTAGCAAATAAAACTAAAAGAAACCAAATTGCAAGGATGATGAACACGCTACAGCACAACAGATCCACACTTAACTATACCAACCATTTTTCTACTGTGTAATAAAAAAGAAAATCAAAAGGTAAATAAGTATTCCCAAACAGACATAATTGTTCCCCGGAAATAAGAGAAATGAATAAAATGCATACTACAACAACCACCAAATAGCAAGTGAAAAGGATGATGTCCAGAATAATAACTACCTGTGAATGCCCAACTATGAATAGCTTTGAATTTGTTACTGAATATATGTAATTGATCATTTCTGCCATATCATACAGGGCTAATTCCTGCTAGCTCCAATCCCAGAATTTCTATCAAGGGACCAAAGTTGAATCAATCACATGATGCACTGTACAAACTCTGGCTCTAACAATTTCAATAAAAATAATATACACTGAAAATGACAGTGAAATGAAAATATAAGTATCATGACAATTTAGAATATTTTCTCAAGATCAGTGATTATCAACAGTGTTGTGGAACTCAATTTGGTGCTAAATATAAGTAGCTTCAGCACTGAGAACAATTTAATAATTCTTATTTCAAACATATCAAAGTAAATAGAAAAGGCTTGATAGTATTCGGCACAAACCCTTTTACTATTAAATAATTGAATGATAAAACCTACTAAAGTGTGACCTTATTCATATCAATTGCAAATATTTTTCCCAATTCAAATTCAGAATAAATGAACATTTGGTTCTTAGTTTTGACTCATAATTATTTAGCACTGAACTTTATGCACTGATATTATTTTCAGTTTAATCACATACGTCGTCAGCATCTCTATAGGTCAAAGAAGAGCCACACACCTTATTCTTCACTGAATAAGACCTATGACCATGGCTCCAGCGTGTTCCACGCACATTTCCTACCCATACATCAAAACCTTGATCTGCAAGGATGAAGCTCAATGATTGTTCAGGAGTATTTAGAAACCATGCATCACCTGCCTGATCACGTCAAATAGCATCAACATATCAAAATGGAGATTCAATTAGATTGTTTAAAACTTCAAAAGGAAACTTCACTAAAGCCTGAACAAGTAAACTTGTAACATTAATCTATATATATAGTACCAGTTGGTGGGAGAATATTGGAAGAAGATGATAAAAGGGCAAAGCATGCCTGAAGCAATCAAAGAGATTCTTGTTGTTTAGGATCCACAAATATCATCATCAGATTCATCAAAAACCAAGGATAATTTCATTAGGGACTTTGATATAAAGCCTAATGTCATATTATATCACTCCCACAAGCAGAAGCAATAGCACAATTTGGTTATTACACTACATGAATTAGAAAGGAAGTAAAGAGCAAGCATAAAGGTTCATGAATCCTTTTGTTCATGAATCCTTCTATTTTCAATCAAGCAAATTCTAAAATCAAAGAAAGAAATAGTATCCTTCTTACAGAAGTAAAATAGTATCATGTTTCAATTTGACATTCAGAGCTTAATCAGAACAAAAAAGAGAAAGGAAAAGGAAAGCAAAGAGAACAAGGAAAGGGGATGCAATGAGAAAAGTGAATGGAATTGACTATCGACTAGCGAATTACCTGCATGTGCGAACAATAAGTGAGGAGAACATCCCAACTGATCCATCGCCAATGCCTAGCCTTTTCTGTTCTAGCACAGCCACTTCGACTTTGTTCCTGAATATTTGATAGAATAATAATAAACACCCTATATTGATCCTAGTAACCGCACAAAATTATTTTTTTAGTTAAAACTTAATTCATCCATCCTAAATTCCTAATTATACTTTCTTCGTAAGAGTGAGTTTGTTTTTTTAAGACCTGACAAGAAAGAAAGCTAGTATTAAGTATACTATGCACATTCCCTTCATGTCTCAGCTTTCTCTTCAATTTATCAACCTGTCAAGTTTGAAAACATTAATTTACTCTATGTACTGAAAATTTATTTCACTAATAAATTATCACATACATCTTGTATCAAAGCCATTTTCCTTTCTTGATTCGATCAACGCCCATTTTTCTGTGCAGCCATTGCTTTGCTCCCTCTACTTTCCATCTTGTCCTGCTTTGCACATTCAGAGATAGAATCTTTGAAAACCAGCAAAAAGAAAGAACTAGCTTGAGTCTCTGATATGTTTCTTATGACAAGTAAAAGAACCAAGCTTCCACTTTCCAGATTCGGATAATATTCAAAAGAGGAAGAGAAATTCTATCTGCCTACTACAGTTAAAGTAATTTAAGCATTGAAATCAAAACTCTTTTAGTGTATAGTGTATAACTGATTCTATCTTGCAAATTGCCTAAACAATAGAACAATGGGAGCATCAGGACCAACAAGCATGGCAATAGTTGGAACCATTAAACAATTGAGCCACAAAAGCAGAGTATGATAAACTAGCTAAAACTGGCGTAGAAAAATTGAGCCCTAAGGTTTATCGGCGTAATTTAAACAATGCATACCTGAATCAGCGTAATTTAAACAACTGCTGGTAGATGCTCTGGTTCTCTTTGAAGCAAGAACCGATTGGGATTGGGTCGAATTCCATCAATTCGCTTGCGACAGAGCGTGATAGAGCAGCGACGGTGACAGAGCAGCGACGAAAACAGAGCGTGACGACCTTGAGTCTGAAACGCCCACGAGAGAAGCGATATACCGGAGAGATAGAGAGAGGTCGACGTCGAGACCAGCCGTGAGAGAGGTGAGACTCAGTGAGCTTGAGGGTGAGAGTGGCGAGAGAAGAGCGAAGAAACTCAAAGGAGGGTTAGGGGTTCTTCGTCGCGGTTAGGGGTTCTTCGACGGAGGCAGTGCAAGCGCCGGCGACCGGCAACAATCTTCGTAGAGTGCTGTTAGGGGCTCTTCGTCGCGGTTAGGGGTTCTTCGTGGTGATTAGGGGTTTTTTGTGAGGCACAATGAAGAGACGGTTAGGGTACAGTAAGGCACAATGAAGACAGGTTAGGGTTAGCTAGGTTAATCGTCTTCCTGAGGCACAATGAAGACGGTGTTCATCTTCATGGAGTGCTTTGTAAATTGAGTAGAGAGAGAGAGAGGGGGTAGATTAGGTTAGAGTTATTTGTGAAGGGAGCTCGAGAGAGAGAGACGGGGTAGATTAGGTATAAGATTTTTTCCGGCGGAAAATTTTAAATTACAGACGGATTTTTCGTCTGTAATAATTTAATAAAATACAGTATTTTCGTCTATTGAATTACAGACGGATTTTCCGTCTGTAACTATTTTTCACGAAAAAAATTAATTTTTCCGACAGAATTATTGATGGATTTTCTCTTCCGTCTGTAATTTATGCTAATTCATTTTTTTTGTTTTTCGACAAAAAATCCCTCTAAAATTCCGTCTGCATTTCAGTGGGATAAAATCCGTCGGAAATATCCGTCTGTAATAACTAGTTTTCTAGTAGTGAATCAACAATAAGTCAATAATTAACTTAAAAATTAACAAGCTAAAATTAACTCAGAGAACTAACAACAACAATAAACACTAATTAACTCAACCAACAATAAACTCATAAAATTAACAACAATAAGTCAATAATTAACTTAAAAAATTAACAAGCTAAAATTAACTCAAAGAAGTAACAACGACAATAAACATTAATTAACTCAAACAACAATAAACTCAGAAAATTAAAAACAATCAACAATAACTCAATAATTAACTTAAAAATTTAACAAGCTAAAATTAACTCAGAGAATTAACAACAATCAACACTAGTTACCTCAGAAAATAATTAACTCAGACAACAGTAAACTCAGAAAATTAACAATCATCCAAAATACCATCAACTCAAAATAAATCCTAAATTACACCCTACCTGGCCTAATATTATTTAATTTGTAATTACACTAAATTAATATAACAAACCCAATCACACACTTCATTAAAAATTTTTAATCAATAATTTAACAAAATACCTAACAAAATTTTAAACAAAAAAAATATGAAAAAACACAAAACTATAAGAAAATTACCTCTGATGGTGACTGCAAAATGGTGGGAAGTGTGGTAGTGACAGGATGCAGCAGTGAAACCTACAATGGTGGAGCTAGAGTTTAGTAATATAACAAACAACCAAAAGGAAAAATGGACAACAACATTACCTTGTCGTGGTGGACCTCAGCCGTGGTAATAGCGATAAGGCGACGACCTTCGATCGAAGGCAACGGACACCAACAGCGGCGGTACAACGGAGGCTTTCACGATTAGAATCGCATTAAGATGTTTTTTTTAGAATTATGTCGGAACTGTAGAATTTATTAGAAATATATTCCGCTATTGAAAAATGTTTCCACCCATTTTATTTACTTTCTTTCATCTATATCGGATATCCAGATTTTGTCGAATCTGAAATAATTGTATTATTTCTATATTCGCAATTCAATATACATAGATAGATACCATATATCTATATCTTTTTTAAAGCCCCTTACTTCTATAATCTTTTTTCATACAATTTGTAATACCCGAAGGGTCGATTTTTTTTTTTGTCTTAGTTTTTACCTTTCCGAAGGAAAACACGGGAATCTTTCATTATGATCTGGATTGGGTCTTTCTCTTTCTTTCAGTTAGTAATTGGGATATTCTTTTGATTATTTCAAATAAAATAGAAATTCGATAGCGATATCGAACACAGAGACTCAAGCAACAGTGACGATGAAAATCTATGATGCAATGTGGCTTACTGGTGGCGACAGCAAGTCTAGGTGGTGGCGGTGCACCCTTTTTCAATGGACCAGAGGAAGAGAGATGAGAGAGAGAGATGAGAGAGAAGAGAAGAGAGAGAGAGTTTGCAGAAGTGAAGGAGAAGGATTTTACGTTTGAATTTTATCTCAAATTTACCGTCGGATTTACCAGTAAAAAAATCCTTCGGTAAGTCGTTAGTCATTGCCTAAACGATGCGTTTCACTAAATCCTTTTACTGTCGGAATTTTTCATCGAAAAATCCCACGGTAAATTTGGCACTACTAAAATTAGTTTTTGCGCCTCTATTTACCATCGAATTTAGTGGCAGAATTTTAAATTCGACTGTAACTTATTTGAGGGACGAATTTTTAGTCGTAACTGTCGGAAAATTCGCCGCTAAATCCAACGGTAACGTCTGTTGCTAAATCCGACGATACTCAGCATTTTTCTTGTAGTGTTACAGATCTCTTTCCTTGCAATTTTGGTCAATTCGGAATGTAGCATAGCACCTATGAAGAGGCTACTGTTCAACCTTGCTGGAGAGAGGTGATACAAGCTGAATTGAAAGTCTTAGACCAAAATCAAACTTGGGTGCTCACTACACTTTTAAAGGACAAGAAAGTTGTTGGGTGCAAGTGGGTTTTTCGTGTCAAGTTCAATTCAAATGGTTCAATTCAGCGGCACAAGGCCATATTGGTAGGCAAAGGGTTCACTCAAGTACAGGGCATGGACTATGCAGATACTTTCAGTCTAGTGGTAAAAATGACCACTCTTTGAGTTATCTTGGCAATTATAGCAGCTAAGAGTGGCACCTCAAGCAGCTGAATGTGAATTCTGCATTTTTACACGGCGACTTGGACAAGAAAGTCTACATGAAGCTTTCATCCGGATTGAACACCTCCTAACCAAGACTTATTTGCAAGCTACAAAAGTTTTCCTATGGCTTGAAGCAAGCTAGCAGACAGCGGAGCATCAAGTTGGCCCAAACACTAGTTGCTATAGGCTACAAGAAGTGTGTTGATGATCATTCCCTCTTTGTTTTAACCAAAGTAGAGGAATTTACTACCATCCTTGTGTGTGTTAATGATCTAGTTTTGGCTGATGATGACATTGTTGAAATTGATGCAATTAAAGGGATCTTAGATGCCAAATTCAAAATCAAGGATCTTGGTGATTTGAAATATTTCATAGGAATGGAAGTACACCACCAATATGCTTAAGGACTTTGGGTATCTTGCATGTTTCTCTCTCAACTCCAATGGACTACACAAGAACTCATAAGCTATCAAAGGAATCTGGCACTCCTTTACTAGATTGCACAATTTATATGCAGCTTGTTGGGAGGCTGCTTTATCTCACAAATACTACATCTGATATTTCTTATGTAGTGGCTAGATTAAGTCAATTCCTAGACTCTACTACCACTGCTCACTTAGATACTGCTTTTTTGGTCCTAAAATATCTTTAAAAAAAACATCCCAAGGTTTATTCTTTCCTTCAGTCTCGGATTTGCATATTTCTGAATTCTTTGATACCGATTGAGCCACATGTACCGATACAAGATGATCAATTTCTGGAGATTTTAGTCGAAGCCGAGTATAGGTTGCTTGTTGCAGCCACTTGTGAAGCAAGATGGCTATCTTTCCTTATGACATTCATTGATAAGCCTCTTTAGAAGCCAATTACCATCTTTGGTGAAATCAATCCGCTATTCACATTGCACATAATCCCATTTTTCATGAGAAAACGAAGCTATAGAGGTGGACTGCCAAATTGTGCAAGAACAATTTCTTTTTGGACTCATTCATCTCATGCTTGTCAGTAATAAAAACTTGTTAGCAGATTTTTTCACCAAAGTTTTGCCCTGGGTCCCTTTTCTGCCAATATTATCAAGCTTAAATTGTGAGATTTATACAATCCTAGCTGGCGGGAGGGTGTGACGTGATTCTTATACATTTGAATATAGAATTATTTATTTAATTAGCTTAGGTGTCAAATTAGTTAGCTATTCTTCAATCAGTTAGTAGTTTGTTACAGTTTTAGTGCAATCAGTTATTTAACACGTGAAATATAGCTATGTGTGGCTGAGATATAAGGAACACTTGTATAGTTAGCTAGGTTTTCTCATTTTCTCTTTTCACTCAAATAAAAAGCTCCATTTTCTTCTCTCGACTTTCTTTAATTTTCTCCAATTCAATTAAACATTCTCTCTGCCAAATTCCTCTGTAGCTTGTAGATTGTTCAGATAAGGAATTTGCACACGTTATCATGTGAAATAAAGCTAGAATTAAGCCCAATCAATTTATATTAGTTAAATAATTTGTTCATTTGTTTTCTTAAATAAATATAGAATCCTGCCTTAGGTTCTTGTAGTAACTTATTAGTAAGCAATAAATTCTTAAACAAGGTTAAGTTCTATGAGATCATTAGCCTGCTGGATTGGAAGATACCATAAGAAAAAAAATTAGAATGAAGTATAGTATTCTTTAACAAAAAGGATCTTGTATTGAAATGAGAAAAAAATGTAAAGAAAGAAGAAGAAACAACAATTAATTTGTAGGCCACATGCTTGAATTATGTAATTGTATGTTGATTAAAAAATTAAATCAATTTGCACCACTTCATATAGACTAGAATCTTCATGAAACATAGTTAAAAAATTGATGAAGCAAAGTTTTAGTTGAATACAACAATCATCAATTTGCTGGAAGCTAATCATTTTGGGAGCTTGAAGAATTTTCAAGATATTCATAGTTGTGCTGAAAATTATAGAGTTCCAACTAAGAAAAGTCAAATAAATAAGATATTGAACTTACTTATTTGAATAGTCAATGTTAAAAGTAAAGTTGGCCAAGTATGTGTATTCACTGCCAATTAAAAAGTTGAAAGAGTCATGAATTATTAGCATCAACCTTTGCCTATATAAAGGCCATATGTACGTATGTTTGTATGTGCGTTTTCTTGAAAAAAATGAGCATGATTTCTCAAAATTAGAAATGTTCCTCTATTCTTTTATTTTATTATGAGTGTTGGTGAGTTTCAAAGATTGAAAATATGATAGTGTCATTTATGTGAGTGAGTAATCTAGAGGCAAATCAATTGTGGATATTGTATTTATATTTGGTATCAAAGCTGGTTAATCCAGTGCCAAGTATTTGAGAGTTTGAGGTGTGGAAGAATTCTCACATAGTTGTTTGTTCATGGAATCAGTATGGCTAAGACTTTCAACGTTATGTGGTTTGGTATCAAATTAGATAGAAACTCGATTATAGTTACTAGGAGACTTTGATATCTACCCATTTGAAGGCTCAGAACCTGTGAAATTTTATTGAACCGGGTTCACAAGAAGGATCTGATTTTGCCAATAGAGGAGAGATCAATCAGCGCTATCTCAAATTTATCAAGGTGTTAATTATACAGTGTTTGACAAAATAACAAATGGCAAAAATACAAAAGAAGCTTGGAACACATTGAAGTTATCGTACAAAGGTGTATATAAAGCCTAGAAAGCAAAGTTACAGTCTTTGCAAAGAGAATATGAAAGGTACGAGATGTGTAACTCATAAATTGTTGAGCAATATTTTACTCGTGTTATAGATCTTGTCAATAAGATGAGATTCTATGAAAAAGGTATGTCCGACAGTAAAGTGGTGGAGAAAATTCTTTGCACCATGCCAATTAAGTATGACCATGAGATAACTACAATACTAGAGTCCCACGATATAGATACCATGATGATTGCAAAGTTGCAAGGAATCATGAAAATCCAAATCAGCATAATATTGGAGAAGTACGAAAAATCAACCGAAAAAGTCTTGAAAACCGGGTGATTTTAAACAATGTTACAGAATTAGGCCGTACACAAGAAGGACACGAGGTCATGGTATTAATTTTCAAAGTAGCGGAGAAAAGGTTTTAGAGGAAGAATTAGCGGAGAAAAAGTTTTAGAGGAAGAAGTCGCAAAAATTACAACCGTGAAAGTTATAATAATTTTGCACTGCCTAATCAAGTAAGAGATGGAACAAATTTTAGGTCTGTCAACCGAGGAAGAGGTCGAGAAAATTTTTATTAAGAACAAACCAATTTCAACTGTTTTATTGTAGAAAATATGGACACAAAATAGCATATTGCATATTCAAAACATGTTACAGAAAATCAGCATCAAAATACTGAATCTAAATACTCAAATTTTATTTTTTACAAGTAATTCATGTGTTGAAGATAAAATATATGGTACATGAATAATGCTTATAGTAATCATATGTTTAGTAGAAAAGAATTATTTTCTTCACTAGATGATTTAGTCAAACTATTATTGAAGTTAGTAATAGTACATAGATTCCTATTGAATGAAAAGAGCAATACCAATTAGACTGAAGGATGATTTTCTGAGTTATATTTTTTATGTTTTCTATGCTCCTGAACTTGATTACAATTTATTGAGTATGAAAAAGTTAAGTGAGAGGGGATATAAGATGATAACTTATCGTGGATATTGCATTGTATTTGACAACAACAGAAGGTTTATAGATAAAGTAAAGATGACTTTAAACAGAATGTTTTTATTGAAAATTCAACATGTTAATCCCTCTTGCATGAGTTCTGTGATACTTGATGATGACTGGCTATGGCATATGCGGTTTGGACATTTTTATTTTTCTAGCCTAAACTACTTGTTAAGAAAATGACTTTTTTCTGGTCTACCACGAGTTCATATTCCTAATTGTGTTTGTGAAATTTTTTAACTAGAAAAGAAGTACAAAGATCCATTTCCTGTAGAAAAGTCATGGAGAGCTAGAAGATTGCTTGAAATTGTGCATTCATATATTTGTTTTATTGAAGTTCCAAACAATGGTGGTAACAGGTACTTTATTACTTTTATTGATGTTTTTAGTATATATACATGGTATACTTTCTAAAGTAGAAATTAGAAGCATGTGATACCTTCAAGGCATTCAAAACATTTGTCGAAAAACAAAGTGACTATAAAATCAAAATCCTTAACACAAACATAAGAACAGAATATATTGCATGTTTAGATTACTTTAAGCAATACAGAATTCAACACCAATTAATAACTAGATATAATTTTCAACAAATGGAGTTGCTGAAAGAAAGAATAGAACCATCATGGATATGGTCAGATTTAGTTAAAGTCAAAATAAATGCTTAAAGAATTTTGGACAGAAGCAATCGTGATAGCAGTACATATTTTAAACAGGTCCCAACGAAGAGTGTTCGTGATAAAACTTCTGAAGTAGCTTGGAGTGGAAAGGGTCTTCCATTCATTATTTCAGAGTCTTTGGGTATATTGCTTATGCCCATGTTCCATATCAATTAAGGAAGAAGTTAGATGACAAAGACGAGAAGTGTATCTTTATCGGCTATATCACAGAGTAAAAGCATACAAATTGTATAATCCAGAATCAACAAAGGTGATCATCAGCAGAGACATGATATTTGACAAAAATGACATGTGAGATTGGAACACAAAAACAAAAAAAACAGCCGATTGTAATTCCAAATACGCGTAATGAAGAAGAAGAAGAAGAAAGACAACCAAACACAATTGAACAACCAAAATCATCTAAAAGACCTCAAAGAGAGCGGCTCCGCTAGATTAGTAGATTATAAAGTTAGCAATGACAACGATTCATCCGATGAAGAAATCATAAATTTTGCTTTATTTTTAGATTGTGACCCGTTGAATTTTGAAGAAATCTCTAGAGACAACAATTGAAAGAAAGCAATGGATGAGGATCGGAGATTCATGCCATTGAGAAGAATGACACATGGGAGCTGACAGATTTACCTACATATAAGAAGTTGATTGAAGTAAAGTGGGTTTACAAAACTAACTATAAACCCAATGGTAAAGTTGATCGTTTCAAGGCAAGATTAGTTATTAAGGGATACAAACAAAAGCCAAAATACATCAAATGATGTTAAGTCTGCATTTCTAAATAGCACTTTAGAAGAAGAAGTGTATGTTGAGCAACTTGCAAGATATGAAGTTCCAGGAGAAGAAGATAAAGTTTACGGGTTGAAGAAAGTTTGTACAAATTAAAACAAGCACCAAGAGCGTGGTATAAGAAGATTGATTCTTATTTCATTCAGAATGGTTTCAGAAGATGTCCATTTGAGCATACTCTTTATATCAAGTGTGTTGAATCTGAAAATATATTGATCGTGTGCCTTTATGTTGATAATTTGATCTTTACTAGCAAGAATTGGAAGATAATTGTTGAATTGCATAATTCAGGGAAGCTATGATAAAAGTACTTTGAAATGACGGATATGAGTTTGATGTCTTACTTTCTTGACATTGAAGTCATTCAGAAAGATGATAGAATTTTCATTTCACAGAAAAAATATGCAAATGATATTTTGAAGAAATTTCATATAGATAATTCGAAACCAATTCCTACTCCAGTTGAAGAGAAATTCAAGTTGCTAAAAGAAGATAAAGGAAGAGAAGTAAATGCTACTTATTACAAAAGTTTGATTGGAAGTCTAAGATACATAATTGCAACCAGACTAGGTGCTGTATTTGGAGTTGGATTGCTTAGCAGATTTATGGAAGAACCTTATTCCAACCACTTGCAAGCAGCAAAAAGAATTCTTCAATATATTAAAGGTATTTTAAATGATATTTAGTGTGGAAATACTAATGAAGTGAATCTTGTTAGTTACACTGATAATGATTGGGGCGGAGATATAGAAACAAGAAAAAGTATTTCAGGATTTGTATCTTATGATGGCTCTGATCTGGTACAATTTCATTATCATCGAAAAATAATCAGTAGTAACATTTTCTACAGCAGAAGCAGAATATATAGCTAAAACAGCGAGTTGTGCAACACAAGTAGTTTGGTTAAGAAGAATTTTTGAAGAATTGAATGAGAAACAAAATACTCGAACAACAATATTTTGTGATAACAAGTCAGCTATAACACTTTGCGAAAATTCAGTATTTCATGAAAGGTCCAAATATATTGATATTCGATTCACAAAATTAGAGAGTTGGTGAATAAGAAAGAAGTTGTGATCGAGTTCTATCCTATAGAAGAACAAATTACTGATATATTTATAAAGCCATTGAAGATCGAACTATTTTACAAGTTGAAGAAGATGTTTGAAATGATTAATTCTGCAAATTTGATTTAAGAAAAACAATGTTGATTAAAAAAAATTAAATTAACTTGCACCACCTCATATGAACTAGAATCTTCATAAAACATGGTTAAAGAATTGATGAAACAAATTTTTAGTTGAATACAACTATCATCAAATTGCCGGAAGCTAATCATTTTGCAAGTTTGAAGAATTTTTAAGATATTTATAGTTATGCTGAAAATTATAGTGTCAACTAATAAAAGTCAAATAAATAAGATGTTTAAGTTGTTTATTTGAAGGTGAATTCTATGATGTAGAAATAATTTTTTTTTACACATGAAGAAATGAACGTGGCATAGGTTTAGGAGTGACACATATCTCTTGCTATTATTATTTTGTTCAGATGTGACAAGACAAATGCATCAAAGTTCAGATTTTGTCTTTTTTTTAATTAAATATTAATGCTAATAAAACTTTAATTACATATATATTTTTGTTGTATTGGGCAAAAAAAATTGGGCCAAAAAAAAACAATAATGTTTAAACTGTAATGGATTACTATTAAAGATATATATTTTATTGCGTTTACTTTATCAATAAAATTAATTAGTTTTTATTAAATATTTAAGTATGCATAAATAATATTAAATACTACAAACAATAAATATTAAAAAAATAAATATTTAAATTCAAAATTTAATCTCTAAATTATTGTGTATAATACTAAATTTTTCTTACATTTTGTATAAGAAATTAACAAGTGTTATTTTTATTTTGTGAGAGTACCTTTAAAAAAAAATTGTCAATAATATTAAATTTTTCTTACATTTTGTATAAAAAATTAACAAGTGTTATTTTTTTTTGTGAGAATACCTTTAAAAAAAATTTGTCATTTGAGTTATGAATTAGTTAAAAAAATTCTTTAGTTCATGAATTATTTATTTTTTAAATTAATTTATAATATTTTAATTTATAGTATTAATGATAATTTATTTAAAATTATAAATGTAACAACAAAGTTAAATTTAAAAAGATGAGAGAAAAAAAACTTAAAAAACAAATCTGGAGTGTGAAATATAATCCAAATTATTTGGTACGTATGAATATTTTTTTAAATGTTCAATATTAAAAATTATTTTATATGTATGAATATTTATTTATGTTCCAATTTTGCATATGAATATTTTTTTATCTTTCTTTTGTCAAATACAAAAAAATATATCTATAATTAAAATTTTATTAGTATTAATATTTAATTAAAAAAAAGGACAAAATTTGAACTTTGATGTATTTGTCTCATCACATCTGAACAAAGTAATAATAGCAAGAGATAGGTGTCAGTCCTAAACCTATGCCACGTTCATTTTTTCATGTGTAGAAAAAAAATTATTTCTACATCATAGAATTCACCTTATTTAAATAGTCAAAGTTAAAAGTAAAATTAGCTAAGTATGTATATTCACCGCTAATTAAAAGGTTGGAAGAGTCATGAATTTATTAGCATCAACCTTTGTCTATATAAAGGCCATATGTACGTATGATTGTATGTGTATTTTTATTAAAAAAAATCAACATAGTTTTTCAAAAATGTTTCTCTGTTTTTTTATTTTATTGTGAGTGTTGGTGAGTTTGAGATATCGAAAAGAAAAAGTCTAGGGGCAGTAATTTTATCAAATTCTGGTCAACATGTAACCATCAAAGAAGAGTGAGCCATTTGATGAAATCAAATATTAATCTCACACCATTAAAAGCCTCATTGATGGCTATTTGATGGCTATAAATCCTAAATGTTGCTGCCCTTAGCATTCCTCTATTGAAAATATGATAGTATTGTTCATGTGAATGAGTGGCTCCGAGACAAATTAATTATGGGTGTTGTATTTACATTGTACATGTACATACATAAGCGCAGTTACTAGTTAGTTAGTTAGATAGATAGATGATAGTGAGAGCAAAATAGAAGTTGAAACACATGCTTATTATATACAGGCACCTATTGCATTAACCATGATTGATCTTATCAACTCCATAATTTTGAAACAGAAATACAACAGATGATAGAGACGTAAAGACTAAGGTCTATTTCATTATCTGTACAATCTCCTACATCAAATTGAAGTAATACATATAGTTCATCAAGCTTGAGGACGTTGCATAACATGTGAATCTGAATCTGGAGAGTTCACAGGACTTTCTGCAACATGACTATCTTTTCTTGAGAGTCGTCTCTTGGCTTGTCCCCATTGTTCAATCACCGCCGAGGTTAACCACCCGATAGTCTTCTGATCATGGTTCGAACCATTGGTGCCGGTGACATAAATCAAGAGGGCAATTGTTGATGTACCTGCTGTCAAAGTGAATAAGGCCCAGAAGCTGTTTGGGCTAAGACTCGCAGTTTCGCCGTCCGGTTCAGACTCTTCACATTTCTCTGATGCAAGCATTCTGTTCTCCAGTTCCCTCTGTTTTCCGGATTCAAACAAATCCAACAGTGCTTTGTTCACAAGTGGAAGGTATGGAGATCCTTGCGGAAAAGCCTGCAAACATCCAACACAACACAGATCACCAGAAACTTAAATTTTTAGTATTAACAAAGCAACAACCAAATTCTAAAGAAGCAATCCAAGATGCATCAAATTAAAAAGTGTCATGCATTGTGCACAGAAATAACTGTTCTTTTGTCTTCTACTTAAGAATAAGGTGTGCACATTGCATAAAGTGGTATAGGCTAATTTTTTAATTTGATAGATCTTGGATTGCTTCTATAAAATTTTGGTTGTTGCTTTATCAGAAACCAATCGGTGGCGAGAATTTGTAGTGGAGAAGCTCATACGAAACCAAATCCTCCGATTTTATACATCGGCCCGGCTTGAATAAACTCTTTACAGTACTTTGCAAGGAAAATCTTGGCCCCAGGAACTTCAATAAAGACAGCTGCTATTTCTTTTCTTCTGAGAGCTTCAGCGAACTCTTCATGTGATCTAAATTGCCTTATGTTTGCAGGGTTAAAGTGTAGAACATCATGAAGATAATTTTTCAAGAAAGATCCAGTACTGTATCCAACCATGGCATTGTTATTTCTTAACTGATCAACATCACCTATTGTTGGTTCAAGTCTTTCAACTGTTAGCATGCTGGTTAAGTTGGCTGTGTATGTCTGCATTATAATGAGGGCCACAAACAACCACACCACCATAGCCACCCTTGATAAATTGTTGTGTAATTTATCTCCTATGTCTATGTTCAGTCACAGTAAAGAAATCATGTTATTTGCAAAGAAGTTACAACTTAATTTATCACTAAACTAATTAGTCCCTCGACGATACACGCCATATCAGTTCTTGAAAGATATCTATTTGATTCTTTATTTTCTGTAAGTTCAATATATTATTTGATGCTAAACACATCTTTTAAAGACTAAACTAATGTTACCAATACAAACATGTTTTTTACTAAATTTATGTCAAAATTCTTTTGAGGGACCAAACCGATATTGCATATATTTTGAGGTGACTAATTAAATAGCTAATTTTTCTAAAATCATAGGAAATAAGTTTAAAGGGTTCTGAATGTTACCATTTAAGTTTACGAGAGGGGTCATTGCCAACCAAGCAATGTTGCCATATTGTTTGAGTATGGAGCCCTTGAGTTCACAGAAATGCTTTCTTTCTAGCATCCATAAAACAAAGACATTGTAGATAATCACTAACACTATTAGGATCCACATTGTCTTTGTGAAAGGCTTCACAAACAGCCAAGCTCTGTGTCCTGTTTTTGATTTCAAAGGGACTACCATCACCACTCCAGGATCAGTGTATGGCTGAGTGAATTCGGCATACTGGTACCGGTACGAGATTATTGTTACATCAATTACTGCATCAAAATTCTGCTTCATGCCATTTGAAAGAGTACAATAACAGAAACAAGTGAGTGTCATTAAGTAATGTTTTTAGAAAAGTTACGTTCATGTTAATAAGAAAGTTTATATCAGACATAAACTACACTATTGGAGAGAGATAAGTTAATAGATTAAGTAAAAAAAAAAAAATCACAAAATAGGTCAAATGAATCTTTCCAAATGCCATTCACCTTTAAAATTCCAACATGCAAGAACAAACCAAACAAACCAAATTCGTTCCTGAAAAATAACTCATTTTTTAAATTAGTCTTCAACAAATTTTGTTAATCATAATAGTTCCTAAAAATTATAATCGTAAATCGAATTGATTTTTACATCTATTAGATAATGATATATCACGTTAAATGTCATGTGGTATGTTGACATTAAAGGCTAATACCATGTGTTACAAAATGATTGATTTTTAACGTGACATTAAATGCCATTTGGTTGACAAATCATTTTGTGACATATGGCATTAACTGCTATGGTATGATGCTACATAATACTTAATGTAACACGTTATCATCTAATGAATAGAAGGACTGATTTGACTTACGACTGTATTTTTAGGAATCAATATGACTAATAAAATATTTCAGAGACTAATTTGAAAAAAGAATTCTTTAAATGACCAATTTGAATATTAACCATTAATTTGTCACATTATATGGGGAATCTGCAACTTAAAAATATCATGCAAGAACGACATAAAAATATTCAATACTTAACTTATTACCTTCAAATAAATTTGCCTCACCAACTCATCATAAGTATCATTGAAAGCATAGAACTTGTATGGAACATGGTAGGGCATCAAGTCCATAGTTGCTTTGAAAAGATCAATAGTGAATCCCTGGAATTGATCATGAGTTATGTTTATAAATTGTTTCAATGTGGACAAAGCAGGGACCCCAACTCTTAATGGCTTCTCAATTGTTGGTAGGGCCCACCCTCTTGGAGTTTCCCAAGGTCTACCTGGCCACATAACCTGTCCTAGTTCCTTCATTGAAGAACTATAACTAACATCATGTTGACCAATATTGCTTGAAAATCCAAGTCCATTTGACCAAAAACCAATCTCCTTGTATCCCTTCCCAATCACATTGATGATTTGAAAAGTCTGTGTAGGATCTAAGGTATGATCATTGAATTGAATTCTTCCCTTTAGGCCAAGAAAATTACTATGCAAAATCTTGTTCATCAGGAATTTGCCACCTTCATTATTGTTGGTTTGACTCATGGCTAGAGCCAGAGTCCATGCAGCATCATAAGCATGTGCTGCAAAAGTTCCTGGCTCATTGTTGAGTTCTTGCGGGTAATCTAGGCTAAATTTTCGACGAAATTTCCGGTAGAAATCCTCATGTTTTTTCCTATTTTCTTGGAAATAGCTCTTGACTCCAATGATTCCTTGCATTGACGAGATAGTTGAAGCATTTAAGGAATGAACAAGGCTTGTAAAAGGGTCAGTAATGATCCAAACATAGTCCTTCCCAACCATATCCATTTTTGACGCAGTTTCGAAGAGGTTTATGGCCAAATTGAGGGACAAACTAACAACAAAGACTCTACAATGGCCTTCTCTAAGATTCTCAAGATCTTTGGACAGTGAAGAGGAAGGAAAAGGAGGAACACTCAAGAGATTACTTATTGTGATACCTGCTTCAGTGAGTGCTAAATAGATATTGGATAAAGATTCTGTGGATGAAGCATCTTTGTCTTCATAAATTATGTTGACACTGTACCAATCCCATGATTGAACAATAGCAGATATTGCTTTCATTTGTTTTAATGCATTAGGTGAAGTTTGAACCATGAAGGGCCATTTTGATGTTGCCCAATTTGGAGTTACATCTGCTAGGGATAGAAGAGGTGTCATGTTTTGGTTGCAAAGTTCAGCTATTAATGTTGTTTCTTCCCACGTTTGTGGACCTATAATTGCTTGCACTTGCTCTTTGTCAATAAGGTCCCTTGCTGCAAAACAAAATCAATTAGAATTGGATGATTAATTAGTTATGATTATTAATGTTATTATTTATTTTTTGGTTGAAATAAATCCAAAGATAACAGTGGTTAGGACTTATTTTAAGCCTTTTTATCTGTACTTTGTGCTATGTCTGTTTGCATATTTAGCTCTAGACAAATAATTCAATGAATGAATGTATATTTCTATTTCTCCAAATCACAAGTATTCTTTACAAGAGGTGATTATGGCAAGACTAATTTTCTTAACAAATGAGATTGGCCAAAGTGGAAGGTACTCTTCCCTTAACTAAAGTGTATTTAGGATTGAGTTTTGAAAATGGAACAGGATTTTTTTTATTGACACATTTAATACTCCTTTTAGGACTTCTATTGGTCTAGACATGTTATTTGGATTTTTGATAACACAATTTAATAAAGGAACCCCATAATTCGTAGGTTTAACTACTTAATATCTATTGTATATAATGAAGATTAGCAAAATTCGGTGTATAATTTTCTTCTAAAATATTTTTATTTATATTTATGAGTTTAATTTTGATGCATAAATACTATAAAACGTTTTATATAATCATCCAAACATATCCGATTTTTTAGATGCTATTTACACTATCAATTTAAACAGTAATTATTTTGACTTATGTAAGTGAATACACGTGTAAAACTTCTTTTTACTTACAGTACATAAAAATTAAATTCTTATACTAATTTACTATCATACACACTTAATAAATAAAATAATGGACTAAGAGACACGTCCTAGTGTTTTTGATTTGAATGGTATAGAGCATACAAAATTAGTGTGATCCATCAAGTATATAGTATATACCCAAATATTAAAGAATCTGAGAGTTAAGAAATATGAACCTGCAAGAGCAGCTTTAAGGGGATCCCCATGAGAGTCCCTTATGTGAAGACCAAAGCTTCGATTGGTGTAATGATAGAAATCCTCCAATGCCATCTTAATAGCCACTATTTCCTCTTTTCCACTTCCATCATTATAGTCTGCAACAACTCCTACTATGCCCTTTTTCACATCCATGCTAGCATCACCCTCATGAAATTTTGTTGCTGTTCCTAACACTATTTTAACCATATTCATACTAATAAGACAAACGAGAGGAACAAATTTATGCATACTTTCCATAATAGCAATATTATTACCCTCACTTGGTGCTTATTATCCATATATATTCCTTTTTATAGGAAAAGAATAGCTAACAAAATTAAACAATTTTAGAGTGAGAAATTTTCAGGTAAAGTTAGAGGGCATCTTATGGTATATGTTGTTGCATATTAATTGGTACCTTCATATTATTTTAGCTATAAAATTTTGTAGTGAGATTCACATAAATATTTTAAAAAAATCACATACCTTAATCTAGGATGGACAGTTAGAGAGAGATGACATAATATCATATAAAATGTACAAACTATAACATAATATTCCTCATTGTATTGCATTTCACTAATTGTAATAGTTGAATAGTAATAAAAGGTTTTGGAAACATCAATGCCAAGCAAGCGCCACGGCAGAAAGGCACTTAAAAAATAATAAAAATGTGGCGTATGTTACTGAGCATAACTCGTTAAAAGGGGATGAAGTGAAGGAGAAAATTCCAAAATCTAATTTTGTCACGTAATGACACACGTAATAACACTAGGTACTTTTTCAACTATCATTGTTCATTGGTTCATCTTAGTATAATAATAAAAAGCTACATTAGCATAACAACTAATTAATATATTAATGAAAATTCGGGTTTCTCTCATGAAGGCAACAAAAATTAAAGAAAATAAGAAATGTCACATTAGAAGTTTTGTATCCTTGAATTTCGTAGTAATCAGATGTCACTTATGAGTATTCCTCTTGTATCACATAACAAGTAGGATTTTCTACTATTGGGAATATTCCTCTATATCTGTTTTAGTGCAAATCATATTTAAGCGGTTAGGTAGTTAGCAAAAACTTTTGTATAAAAAGACTTGGAAATTTGAAAGAAACTAGGGAATAAAGTAGAATACAAGAAATCAAATTTGTCGTGCAAACGAGGAGATTTATTATTATGATTACATCCCTTTGATTAGGTCAGGAAGTGAGTCAAATCTGCTCATAAGTCAATTCGAGCTCAACTCATTAAGGCTGTGTTTGGTTTATGTATGGGTGAAAACATAGACACAAATACATAAATATTGAAGACATACATAAAGAGACACAAAATTTTTACTTTGTTTGATAACTATGCACAAGACAGAACATAAATTACAAATATCAATATTATCCTTATCTCCGAAAAAAAATCACCACAGTCACTACTATTAAGCATAAAAGTGGAAAAATTTGTGTCTTAACTTTTGTATCTTAGTGTCTCAATAAAATGGTAGTACACAAATTTTATGTATTTGTGTACCAATATGTACCACCGTGTCTTTACTTATTTTATGTATTTAAAAACCAAACATGAAACATGGGTGTGAGTGTGTCACCGTATCTCAAAATTTGGTGGCACACCCACTAAACAAACGGTGCCTAATAGCTCGATAAGTTGAACTCGTGAGCTAGTGAGTTGAGCTTGAGTTTGGAATTGAGCTTATAAATTAAATGAGTCGAGCTTAATTTGGATAAGCTCAACTCATTAGCTCATGAACTGACTCGATTATATATATAATATTAAAAATATAGATCAAATACATATAAAATATGTGTATTAATATATATAATTTTACATATATATTAATATTCTTAATTATTTAAAATATTATAGTTATTTTTATATATAATTTTAATGTAGGACATAAATAAAAAAATTATAATTGATAGATAGATAATATATAAATTTTATCTTTTTTAATATTTTTAATATATATAAGTTATATTTTATTAATATAAAATTATAGATTATGTTCTTATTATTTGAGTCAGCTCGTGAGTTTTTGTTGAGCCGAATTTGAACTTATAAAATAGGCTTGATTATTAATAAGTCGAGTCGTAAGTCAAGCTTAATTTTTGTGAATCGAACTTAAGCTTAGTCTAGCTCGACTCACTTCCGACGCTACCTTTGATCATACTACTGTCTTAGGATATTTAAATAATTTTATTGTCTTTAGAAGTTTAGACTATAGAAAAATACATTTTCAGCAAAGATAACAGGTTATTGTGTTATACTATTTTACAAACTTACAAAAGAAGGCAATGAAAAGAAAAAGTTTCAGCATTTACAAAGTTATAAACTTATAATTAATGGTGGGCAAATTCTCTAGTGTAGATATAAAAATTTTATCTACATGTGTAAACGAGTGTTGGTTATTCCTAAATACGACAAGTGTTAATAAATTTAAATATTTTTTGTAAGGTTGTAAGTTGTTGCAGCATTAATTTATTGGTCTAATTAGATACATATTTAAATTACACAATAGTTAATAATTATTCTGATGTTAATTACATCTTAGTAATATGAGTATTTTTATATTTTTTATTGTATGAAATGCATAAATATTAAGTCCATTAC
>NC_029792.2:25819794-25839718 GCF_000816755.2 Arachis ipaensis
TAAGTCCATTACAAAAAAAAGATATAAATAATATTATTATTTTTTTTTTAATAAACTTAATATTTATACATCTCATATAATAAAAAAATATAAAAAAAGTCCATATTACCAAAGCGTGATTAACATCAAAGTAATTACTAATTATTGTGTAATTCAAACATGTATTTGACTGGACCTTCCAGGAGATCAACGCTGTAATTCTGCAGAAAATGTCTAAATCTATCAACACTTGTCGCACTCAGACCCCACACTCACTCGTCAGGTTTTGCCTTTGACGATAGGGATGATAGCCGAAACCCCCCACACTCACTCGTCAAAACGCGTCATGATATTGTCTGTTTTGGCACACAAGGCCTCACGATTTTGCCTTTGACGATAGAGATGATAGCCGAAGCCCCCCACACTCACTCGTCAAAACGCGTCATGTTAGGGAGAGATATCCACACCCTTATAAGGCATGCTTCGTTCCCCTCCCCAATCGATGTGGGACCTTACAATCCACCCCTCTAAGGGAGCCCAGCGCCCTCACTGGCACATCGATCCAGCCTCCGCCTCTGATACCATCTGTAACAGCCTAGACCACCCGCTTGCACGATATTGTCCGCTTTGGCACACAAGGCCTCACGGTTTTGCCTTTGACGATAAGGATGATAGCCGAAACCCCCCACACTCACTCGTCAAAATGCATCATGCTAGGGAGAGATATCCACACCCTTATAAGGCATGCTTCGTTTCCCTCCCGAATCGATGTGGGACCTTACAGATAGAATCTCTATATCTACACTGGAGAGCTTACCTTAACGGTGATATTATATGTAAGAGCATTTTTATAATTAAATCTAATTAAATTGGCACAAGTTTAATAAAAAATACACAAATGGGTCATTATTGTTGTTGTTGTTGCTGTTGTTGTTGTTGTTGTTGTTGTTGTTGTTGTTGTTGTTGTTGTTGTTGTTGTTGTTGTTGTTGTTGTTGTTGCGCTTCTTTAGCACATAAATTTTTGTTAAAGAGTACAAAAATTTATTAATATAACACAAATATTTGTAGAGCTTAAGTTGATAGGAGGAGGCAACATGAATGATTATATCTCTAACATTCTCCTCCAAATAAGAGTTTCTTTTTGGATTTGTTATATTTTTGCATAAGTCTTCTTTTCTTCTTTTATTTGTCTTATGTTATTTTTTCTCTTTTGAGATTCACCAATAATCAAACTCTAGACCTTTCGGACATATATAGAATCTTGATACCATGTCATGAAACTACTTTTCCCAAAAGTTTAAGTTTAGGTGTGACAATGGGTAGGATAGAGTAAGGTTTAGACTCAACCCTAACTCAACCTACGAGTTGATTTTTTCACTAACAGCCTGTTTTGAATACATCTGATTTGAAATCATAGATGAATTGAATTCTATTCCTTGCTTTGGAATAGAAAAAAAAATATGAAGTTGAATTCCGATGAGAATTCCAATTCTCATTTTACCTCATTTATAAATTAGACCTACTTTGGTCTGATTTCAAAATCAATTCTCACCTAAATCTCACTTAAACTATGCAATATCCAAAATACCCTTGTCCAAATTATAATATTCCACAATCTCTTCACTTTCTTAAACCGTATTTTTCTTAAACTAATGTTCCTTTTTTATGTTATACTTAGTATGATGAAATCTCTACTATTTAGACTTTTATGTTATGTTTAGCGTGATGGAAACTCAAAACTTCTATGAGGGTCATGTGAGGTTGATTTATTGATATGAATTATGAGTATTTTGTTTTAAATTAAACTTTGTTATGTTTATCGCTTATGGGGTTATCTCATTTTTAATTTTATTATTTTTTAACAAAAACATGATCATATTAAATGAGTGTCATAATCACACACAAATAAGATTATAGAAAAAAAATAAAAAAGTTATGAGATGTTGATTTTTTTAAAATAATTTAAATTTCTCATTTTTAAAAAAATTTCATCTATCATGATTTCATGGGTGAGATGGATCTAATTGGTGAGGTTGTGTTAGACCAATTTTACTTATAAGTAATTTATATAATTATATTATCTATTTTATTTGATAAATAAAATTATACTTAATATTTATTGAGGGGTAAAAATATCTTAGAGAAATAATGTAATTGATCAACAAGTCATTCCAAACAATGGAATTCAATTCTATCTCATTAAATGAGTTAGTTGTTCCAAACTATGGAATTGAATTCCATTTCTTTAGGAATTCATTTCTTGATGAAATTGAATTCTAATTCCATCATTTAAAGGTGTTCAAACATGCTGTAAAACTCAACTATATCTTACCCACATGTTTATAAAAAATACTTATAAAATACTTATAAAATTACTCGTAGATAAATTTTAGAAAAAAGAAAAAAAAGTATGATTTTTAATTTAATTTTTAAATAAACTTTATTTTTAATTTTAAAATAAATTTTAATTTTATTTTTTAATAATATTAATTTTTTACCGTATATAATTATTCAATTATTTTTTAATCATATATAAATAAATTACTCTTAATAAGACTTTTTTGTGTTATTCAATTATCTTTTTTAAAAAATAATTAATTATTAAAATAATTAAACTTTTCACAACAAAAATAATAAAAAAAATTATGAACAAAAAAATTAACTATCCTGATAATTTTTTGTATTTTTATTCATATTTTAATTATAAACATAAATATATATAATACCCTAACTATCAGAATGTCATGCTTCCGACTGTGTCACTCTGTTAATTCGAGTATTACGACGACTCTTATGATATTTAATACTAAAATATGAGCCTGTTTAAAACTTAAATCGTATTACCGCTCGAAAAACTTTTTAATAGATAACATACATTCATACAAAACTCAATACTTACAGAGGATACATATATATACATCTTATTAATTTTACAAGCATTACATAATCAGAATCCTATCCCTCTTATAAAAACTTGTAAAGATAAAGGCGATGGAAAAAGTACTAATACACCACAATATTGTTAAAACAGAAAAGGAAAATAAATAAGCTCTTTCGAACTTCGTCGCCCATAACCTGAAAAAGAAAGGACCTGTAGGGGAGTGAGAACATCGTCCTCGCAGGTTCTCACTATGGGGTTAGAGAATTACTATAATAGAATATGTGAAAAATAAAACTGTTTTTTAAAAATAGTGATTAATAACCGCCTTATGTATCTTTACAAAACCGAAGATTCATATTCAAACAAAATCCGAAATCCTTTTTAAACTAGAAAACTGTTAATTCTAAAAATAAAATCCAAAAGCCTTTTTAAAAGTTTTTCCTAAACAATATAAATGACCAAACTATTCCAAGCATAGGTTCATTAAGTCTATGCTGAACCAGTTTAGTTTTTTCATACTTTTCTAAACCAAAACACAAACCAAGCATGGCCTTCGGCTCATCTCATAACCAACCACGGCCCTAGGCCCAAACAATTTAAACAAAAGCCAATCCAACCAATTTTCACTCACAAACACAAGTAGGAATGTTCTACACTCAAGCAGTTACATCAAGTAGAGCAATTAGCAATTAAACATAATTATTCACATAGGCAAATCAAGTACAATATGCACACCCAAACAATGTCACATAGATGCAAATGATGAATGCTTGCCCTATGGCTGATGAGTCTCATCTGTCAGTTATTAAGTCAACCCGACAAGTCCGGCTGCTAAACCCTGGACTGTCTCCCAACGCGTATCCCCAATAGTCTATGCATAGCTTTTTCTCAGATCTGTTAGTTATCAAGCCAACCCGATAAGTTCGATTAGCTAAACCTTTGGACTGTCCCTCGATGCGCATCCCAAGAGTCTATGCATAGTTTTTTCTCAGATATATATATAATTGCTCAATGGGGGTCAACATTCTCGGGAATTTATAAGTGTCTGGTCACACTTACATCGTAGGGTCAACAGAGTATCGAGTCTCAACCTGAAATACGTGATGGCAAGGCACGGTACTTTACCCAGAGAAACTCGTATCTCAGATAAAAGAAGTGCAAAGGCCACATATTCATTTATTCATCATCATTTCCGCACTTCATTAACAATTCATATCAAATCAATCATCATTTAAGCTATAAGTCACTTTTTCTCAAATCTCTTTACTTTGAAACTGTTCATACCCTGGGTCGAGCTATCCGACCCGGGATGATTGGCGACAAAGCGACCGACCTCTTCAGGTCAGACTATCCGACCTCTTCTTCTAAAGAGCTCGGCCAATCGACAAGAAAGCCCAATAAAGGGCCCAAATAGAGGAACACGACCCAAATCCACAGGCAGTCCGAGCCTACGAAGATAAGGGCGGTTCCCTTGAAGATAAGCTGACCTCACCCAAAGATAAGATAAGATAAGATAAGATAACTAACTTATCTTATCTAAAAAGGTCACTCCGCACCATTATAAATACACTGGAGCACCCAGGTATAACTCATACTCTGATTCTACTAAAAACCTGTTTAATACCCATGCTAACTTAAGCATCGGAGTCTCTTGCAGGTACCCCCACCCTCCGGTGACCAAGGATCAGAGGCGCAGTTAGTCCAACAAGTCGGACACAACAGCTCCGGCCGCAACCAGCCAGCCGGACACGTCATCTCCGACCAGTACAGAAGATCTCATCCAAGATCGACTACAGTTTCAGGTAAACCTCGGAACATTGGCGCCGTTGCCGGGGAACCTGGAAGTCATCCCATCACCATGGCGGACGACCATGACAACGATCACAACTCAGATCTAGAGGACAGAACGCCGCACAAAAATACAGATGCCACACCAAAGGATACTCCAGAATCTAATGGAGACAAAAACTCATCACATCCGGGAGTAATAGAAGCACTTCAAGATCGCCTAAAGCAACTCGAAAAAGAAAGCCAGTACCAGCAAGAAGTTGGCAAGGATCTACAAAGAGAGGTAAGGCGACGTCGAGAATTAGAAGATAAACTCCTACAACTTGAAGCCGATCTCGAAGCAAAAGCTACCCGGACCACCTCTGAGGACAACTCTCGCAAGGATCAAGATCCATTCACTAGGGAAATCATGAAGACTAAAATCCCTAAAGACTTCAAACTTCCGGATATGACTTTGTATGATGGCACCACAGATCCCAACCATCATCTCAGCAACTTCAGAAGCAGAATGTACCTCACCGACGCTTCAAATGTCGTTCGCTGCAAAGCTTTTCCAACGACTCTCACAAAGACAGCAATTAGATGGTTCGACAACCTACCTCCGAAGTCCGTCTCAAACTTCGACGACCTGACCAAAAAGTTCCTGGCCAGATTCTCCATCCAAAAAGACAAAGCTAAGCATGCTCCCAGTCTACTGGGTATCAAGCAAGGAGATCGGAAAAGTCTTCGCAACTACATGGAAAGATTCAACAAAACATGCCTAGACATACAAAGCTTGCCAACAGAGGCTGCCGTCATGGGCCTCATCAACGGCCTATGAGAGGGACCTTTCAGCCAATCCATATCAAAGAAATACCCCACATCTCTAGACGAGGTGCAAGAGCGGGCAGAGAAGTACATCAACATGGAAGAAAATTCCCGACTTGGAGAAGCCTCGAAATTCGGTTTCACCTACCGAGATAAAGAATCTAAGAAGAAGGAAGATCGAACGGGAGAAAAAATCAAAAAGTATCATAATTACACCCCTCTTCGGGTGTCCCTTGTGGATATTTACAAAGAAGTCTGTAACACAGAAAAGATACCCCCAGCTCGACCACTCAAAGGCAAAAGAGGAGGAGAAAATCGGAATGAATACTGTGAATATCATCGGGTCCGAGGGCATTCCACCAACGAATGCTTCGACTTAAAAAACATCATAGAAAAATTAGTAAGAGAAGGAAAACTAAATCGGTATCTGGCCACCCGAGATGATGAGCAAAGAAAAAGACGAAGAGATGAAGATGTCGGACGAGCTGAGCGATCACCTCGTACGCCAGAAAGACATGTCCATATGATACATGGAGGATTCGCAGGAGGTGGAATCTCCAAATCATCCCGCAAAAGATACCTCAAAGAAGTATATCATGTCGAAGGAAAGGAGGAAGCACCCGACATCCCTGCGATCACGTTCACCAAAGAAGACGCATCCGGTATCATCTCAGGACACGACGATCCCATGGTCATCACCAATATACTAGCAAACGCCAATCTCCACCGCACATTAATAGACCAAGGGAGTTCTGCCGACATCTTATTCAAAACAGCCTTCGACAAACTCGGCTTAGAAGAAAAGGAGCTTAGAGCATACCCGAACAGCCTATTTGGACTGGGAGATACCCCAGTACAACCACTGGGATATGTGTCACTACATACAACCTTCGAAAAAGGGAACCAATCCAGAACACTCAAGATAGACTACATTGTGGTCGACGTGAGTTTGGCCTACAATGCCCTAATAGGTCGGACAACACTAAATCAACTCGGTGCAATAGTCTTGACTCCACATCTATGCATGAAATTCCCAACTACAGAGGGGATAGCCATAAAAAAGTGGTGCACGAAATTGTGATCCCTGGTAATGGCTCCAAAAACTTGGTGCTCTAATCTTAATTTATAATTTGTCACAACTTCGATACAACTAACCAGCAAGTGCACTGGGTCGTCCAAGTAATAAAACCTTACGTGAGTAAGGGTCGATCCCACGGAGATTGTTGGTATGAAGCAAGCTATAGTCATCTTGTAAATCTCAGTCAGGCGGATATCAAATGGTTATGGAGTTTTCGAATAATAATAATAAATAAACAGAAAATAAAGATAGAAATACTTATGTAATTCATTGGTGAGAATTTCAGATAAGCGTATAGAGATTCTTTCGTTCCTCTGAACCTCTGCTTTCCTGCTGTCTTCATCCAACCAGTCCTACTCCTTTCCATG
This sequence comes from Arachis ipaensis, assembly GCF_000816755.2. NCBI lineage: Eukaryota > Viridiplantae > Streptophyta > Magnoliopsida > Fabales > Fabaceae > Arachis > Arachis ipaensis. The sequence continues at coordinate 25,826,696 of NC_029792.2, forward strand.
GCAAGCTTTATATAGGGCATCACCGTTGTCAATGGCTACATCCCATCCTCTCTATGAAAAAGGTCCAAATGCTCTGTCACGGCACGACTAATCATCTGGAGGTTCTCGATCATACTAGAATAGGATTCACCCTCCTTTTACGTCTGTCACTACGCCCAGCACTCACGAGTTTGAAGTTCGTCACAACCATCCCTTCCTAGATCCTACTCGGAATACCACAGACAAGGTTTAGACTTTCCAGATCTCAGGAATGGCCATCCATGGGTTCTAACTTATACCACAAAGATTCTAATATCTCGGACTCAGTCCTCTGTATTAGATATCTAAGAAATACTCATTCTAGCTTGTTTGCATGTAGAACGGAAGTGTTTGTCAGGCACGCGTTCATAAGTGAGAATGATGATGAGCATCACATAATCATCACATTCATCATGTTTCTTGGGTGCGAATGGATATCTTAGAAGCGGAATAAGTTGAATTGAATAGAAAACAGTAGTACTTTGCATTAAATCATGAGGAACAGCAGAGCTCTACACCTTAATCTATGGAGTGCAGAAACTCTACCGTTGAAAATACATAAGTGATAATGGAGTTCATTGGTCTCAGCCCCAGAGGGGAACCGGAGTAACCAAGACCTGATCAAAGGATCAAAAGATAATCCAAAGGTGTAAATATAATAGTAAAAAGTCCTATTTATACTAAACTAGCTACTAGGGTTTACAGAAGTAAGTAATTGATGCATAAATCCACTTCTGGGACCCACTTGGTCTGTGCTTGGGCTGAGCTTAAAGTTTACACTTGCAGAGGCTTTTTTTGGAGTTGAACACCAAGTTGTAACGTGTTTTTGGCGTTCAACTCTGGTTCGTGACGTGTTTCTGGCGTTTAACTCCAGACTACAGCGTAGAACTGGCGTTCAACGCCTTTTTGCGTCGTCTAAACTCGGGCAAAGTATGGACTATTATATATTGCTGGAAAGCCCTGGATGTCTACTTTCCAACGCCGTTGAGAGCGCGCCATTGAAGTTCTGTAGCTCCAGAAAATTCACTTTGAGTGCAGGGAGGTCAGAATCCAACAGCATCAGCAGTCCTTCTTCAACCTCTGAATCTGATTTTTGCTCAAGTCCCTCAATTTCAGCCAGAAAATACCTGAAATCACAGAAAAATACACAAACTCATAGTAAAGTCCAAAAATGTGAATTTAACATAAAAACTAATAAAAACATCCCTAAAAGTAACTAGATCCTACTAAAAACATACTAAAAACAATGCCAAAAAGCGTATAAATTATCCGCTCATCAAAAAGTAGATCAAAAGATGGCACGCCGCTGTTATAACGAAAGTCTAAACCTCAGAGGCAGAGGATAAGAGTTCCATACAATTAAGCTTGGTGGAGTCCAGAGACGAGAAGAACTGCGTCCACAGCCCGAAGGTGAAATAGAGAAAGTTCAGATCGGAGACACCTCGGACAAAACGACTAATATTGGCACGATCCTGAAAGGAGATGCAAAGGAATTACTAGTACAGTTCTTGCGAGATAATGTCGATCTCTTTGCATGGAAAGATGCAAACATGCCAGGCATAGACCCCAAGCTAATGTGTCACAAGTTGGCGGTCTATCCAGGATCTCGGCCGGTACAGCAGAGATGAAGAAAACTTGGGCCAGAGCGATCCCAAGCTGTGGAAGAACAGGTATAAGCACTACTGGAGGCAGGATTCATAAGAGAAGTCAAGTACCCACTATGGCTAGCTAACGTCGTCTTGGTGAAAAAATCAAATGGGAAGTGGCGAATGTGCACCGACTACACCGACCTCAACAAAGCCTGCCCAAAAGATCCTTACCCACTCCCAAGTATCGACGCTCTGGTAGATGCTTCCTCCGGATATAGATACCTCTCGTTTATGGATGCATATTACGGATACAACCAAATCCCCATGTATCTACCAAATTAAGAAAAGATCTCATTTTTGACGCCAAAAGCAAATTACTGCTACATTGTGATGCATTTCGGTCTCAAGAATGCGGGAGCTACTTATCAAAGGCTAATGAATAAGGTCTTCTCAGATCACATCGGAAAAATCATGAAAATCTATGTGGACGACATGTTGATAAAGACACAAAGCGAAGAGGCATTATTGTCCGACCTGGCTCAAGTGTTCGACACTATAAGGAAGCACGACATGCAACTCAATCCCGCAAAATGCACCTTTACAGTAGAAGCGGGCAAATTCTTAGGTTTCATGCTCACACAAAGAGGAATTGAAGCGAATCCAGACAAATGCCAGGCCATACTCAACATAAAGAGCCTAACTTGTGTCAGAGAGATACAACAACTCAACGGGAGATTGGCAGCCTTATCCAGATTCTTAGCGGGATCAGTGATAAGATCTCTCCCCTTCCACGCCACTTTAAGGAAAGGAAAAAATTTCGAATGGACAAAGGAATGCGAGCAAGCCTTCCAGGATTTCAAAAACTTCCTAGAACAACCACCTATTCTAACTCGACCACGAAAGGAAGAACCACTCATACTGTACCTTGCGGTAGAAAGTCGGGCAGTAGCCACAGCACTGGTTTGGGAGGACGACAAAGGGCAACAACCTATATACTTCATTAGTAAAGCGCTGCAGGGATCCGAGCTAAACTACCAAAAAATAGAAAAGTTTGCCTATACTCTCATACTGACATCTCGACGACTTCGCCCGTACTTCCAGGCTCACACCATTAAGGTTCGAACCGACCAACCCATAAAAGGGATATTGCAGAAAACAGATTTAGCAGGCAGAATTTTACAATGGGCAGTCGAATTATCCGAGTTCGACCTCCAATATGAAGCTCGGACAGCCATCAAATCACAGTACTTAGTCGACTTCATTGCAGAATTCACAGATACCCTGGAAACCCCACAGAATGGAATCTCTATGTGGACGGTTCCTCAAATAAGACTGGAAGCGGCGCATGTGTGATAATAGAAAGCAACCAAGAAACCCAAGTTGAGCTTTCCCTCAAATTTAGGTTCCCCGCCTCGAACAACCAAGCGGAATATGAAGCGTTACTAGCTGGTTTGAAGCTGGCTAAGGAGGTCGGAGCTCAAAAACTCAACATCTTCAGCGATTCACAAGTAGTCACCTCGCAAATAACAGGGAGCTACCAAGCCAAAGATCCCACCATGAAAAAGTATTTGGATAAAACCAAGGAACAGCTCGGACAACTCGGGGAATATAAGATCTGCCACATACCCCGCGAACAAAATGCCCTAGCTGATGCACTCTCGAAACTAGCCAGCACCAAACCAGGGGGTAACAATAGAAGCCTCATCCAGGAAATGCTACAGAACCCGTCAATCTGGGAAGAGGAAAAAGTCCTAGCCATAACAAGTCAGGATCAAGGATGGATGACCCCCATAATTAACTACCTCAAAGCATAAACACTCCCCACAGATGAAAAGGAGGCAAAGAGGTTAAAACGGGAGGCTCAGTACTACACTATCATAAACAACACCCTATACAAGAGAGGGATCTCGCTACCGTTGTTAAAATGTGTGCCGACCTCCAACACAAGGGAAGTCTTAGAGGAAGTACACAGTGGCATTTGTGGCAATCATCTCGGGGCACAAGCTCTCACCAAAAAGGTACTTCGGGCGGGATTCTACTGGCCAACTTTACAAAAAGAAGCTACAGAGTTTGTAAGGACATGCCCACCATGCCAGAAACATGCCAACTTTCACATCGCCCCGCCAGAAGAGCTCATCAGCGTAACCTCACCTTGGCCATTTACAAAATGGGGACTTGATCTTCTCAGACCCTTTCCCTAGGGATCAGGACAAGTCAAATTCCTCATAGTCGGAGTAGACTATTTTACAAAGTGGATTGAGGCAGAGCCCCTAGCCAATGCCACTGCTCAAAGAAGCCGAAAATTCCTATATAGGAACATTGTCACGAGGTTCGGGGTTCCACACTCCATCACCACGGACAATGGCACTCAATTCACAGATGCAGGTTTCAGGAAATTAGCAGCCGACTTGAACATAAAACACTAGTTCACCTCCGTCGAACATCCTCAAGCCAATGGACAGGCTGAAGCTGCCAACAAAGTCATATTGGCTGGGCTGAAATGGAGACTACAAGAAGCAAAGGGATCTTGGGCCGAAGAACTCCCACAAGTCCTATGGGCATATCGAACAACGCCACATTCTACCACAAACGAATCACCATTTCAGTTAGTGTACGGAGTGGAGGCAATGATCCCAGTAGAGGTCGAGGAAGGGTCCCCTAGAGTGGTCCACTACAATGAACAAGCCAACTCTAAACGTCAAAGAGAAGAGCTCGACATACTTCCAAAAATCCAAGAAAGAGCTCGGATCAGAGAAGAAGCGCTAAAGCGCCGAATGGCTTCGAGATATAATCAAAGGGTAGTGCCAAGGAGTTTCACTGAGAATGATCTCATTCTAATCCGAAATGATATTGGAACAACTCGACCTGGAGAAGGAAAGCTGGCAGCAAACTGGGAAGGACCTTACCGAGTTACAGAAGTACTTGGAAAGGGCTACTACAGACTGTCCGAACTCGATGGATGAGAGCTCCCCAGATCATGGCACGCTTGCAACCTAAGAAGGTATTATAGCTAGAGAAGGTAACAGACCTCGGATGCACTCTTTTTCCTGAAAAGGTTTTTTAATGAGGCACCAAGTTGAAATCCAGAAATTATCCAACTTAAAGGGATGAAAAACTCCCGCATATTTGCACTTGCCTTTGAATAAAATATATTTTTAGATATTCTACAAATTCTTAAGACGCATTAATTTGAAGCATTCATCGTCCGATTATAAAGCAACAGATCGGCAAAAGTGAAAAATAAATTCACTGCACGATCACGATGAAAGACCAATAAAGATGAAAACGCGATTCATCTAAAGGTCGACCGAAGAAAGACAGAAACCACCTTCTACAAATCAGCAAAGATGAACACATAATAATGCAAGAAGTTATCGAAAGTGATTTGAAAAAAGAACCTGACGAGGTCTTATGGATTGCTAAATAATAACTTAAAGACTGGCCGACATAGAGAAGTCGGACCAAGTCAAACCAAGTTATCAGCAAATTCCTGGAAAGAGGTCTGGCCAACCCTATAAAAGAGGAATTGCTATAACTTAGAAGAGATCGACCTAACGAAGTCGGTCTCCTACAAAAATAAGTTATATAAGTAATCTCTGAAAGAGACCTGACAAAGGTCCAAGAAAGAGGATTACAAAAATAACTTAGAAGAGATCGACCTAACGAAGTTGGTCTCCTACAAATAAGTTATAAAAGTAATCCCTAAAAGAGACCTGACAAAGGTCCAAGAAAGAGGATTACAAAAATAACTTAGAAGAGATCGACCTAACGAAGTCGGTCTCCTACAAACAAGTTATAAAAGTAATCCCTGAAAGAGACCTGACAAAGATCCAAGAAAGAGGATTACAAGAATAAATTAGAAGAGATCGACCTAACGAAGTCGGTCTCTTACAAAATAAGTTATATAAGTAATCCCTGAAAGAGACCTGACAAAGGTCCAAGAAAGAGGATTACAAAATAACTTAGAAGAGATCGACCTAACGAAGTCGGTCTCCTACAAAAATAAGTTATAAAAGTAATCCCTGAAAGAGACCTGACAAAGGTCCAAGAAAGAGGATTACAAAAATAGCTTAGAAGAAATTGACCTAACGAAGTCGGTCTCCTACAAACAAGTTATACAAGTAATCCCTGAAAGAGACCTGATAAAGGTCCAAGAAAGAGGATTACAAAAATAACTTAGAAGAGGACGGCATAAAGAGGTCAACCTCCCACAAACAAGTTATAAAAGTAGTTCCGAAAAGAGACCTAGCAAAGGTCCAAAACAGAGGACTGCAAAAGTAACTGGAAAGAGGACCAACGTAAAGAAATCGGTTATGGATCGCTAGAAATACAAGCAAGAGCAAGAAAACCAAGAAAAAAGTTGGAACCGCCCATCCACGACCTCAAAGGATCCAACCCACAAGCAACAAGTGCAAAGCAATCCAAAGAGGCCGAAGGCTCCGACATTTTCAAAAAGTGCTAAGACAAGCGCAAACAAGCAGGATATAAAAAACAATATTATAGAGCTTCAGGGTCAGGCCCAAAAGCTTGAAAGCTACTTGTTGTTTTTCAAAGTAAAGTTGCCAAAACAGCAACCAAAAGGAATATCAACAGTCAGCAAAATATTCAAATTACAAATAAGGAGTTTAAAAGCCCACAAGCCGGGCCGACTACACAAATATCCAAAGAGAAATCAGCAAAGATCGGGAGCCTTCCCGGCAGCATCAGTACAGGGAGAAGGAGGCCGAGTCTGAATAGGCACAGCATCCACGGTTCCATCATCCCGGTTTAGAATCTGGCAATCCGGGTCAGACACAACTGGAGGAACTGAAAAGGCTGACACTTTGGCAGAAGACACAGGGGGAGGTTCAACATCATCATCATCCTGGTCATCAGGGACAATCTTACCATCCCTCACAACATTATCCAGGCTGAAAAGAGTAAGGTCGGCCTCGGGAGCAATAATCCGAACCTGTTCCCTCAAGCTCTCATAGGCAGCAGTTACGCTGCCAACAAGATGACCCTGGAGCTTGGAGTAATCAGCTCGCGCATTCTCCAACTCCTCCCTCAGGCGCACCACCTCCCGATAAGATGTCACATAACTGTCCTTATGCCTCAATGCCGTGTCCTCGGCCAACCGCACAGAAGCCGCCAGAGCAAGGGAACTCGTCTTTTCGTTCTCCAGATCCTTCTCCAACTTGGCTACCTTTACCTCAAGCTCTTCCTTCAGGCCCTTCATTCGGTCGAACTCCTGTTTAGCCTCCTCCATAAACTCCTTGGTGGCATGGAGAGGAAGATTCTGAGTAGTTCAGTACAGGGCAGCCCCCATATACGCCATTTTAACACTGTTTCGGGTCATAAAATCTAGATGGCGAAGGATTGACACATCATCCATGGGGAGGGTACCGTAGGGACCGATTTGCTGATCTACGAATTCGATTGCATTAAAATCAGGGGCGTGGCGTCAAGGTTAAAGGCCTCAATTGTTTTCTGTTTCTTGTGGGGAGGAGCACCAGAAGCAATGACAGAAGTCTGTGGAGGATCAGTCAGATGAACTCGAGGAGTGGGGATCACCTTCCTTGGCCCAGGAGAACTTGGCACGGGCGGCTTCACAGGAACTTGAGAAGATCCCTCTCCAGCCGCCTTGGCCGAGATGTTTTGAGCAGCAGCAGCCTTCTTCGCCTTCTTGTAGGCCTTCATGGAATCATTGTTTTTCGACATCTCTGAAAATACAGAATCAACCATAAATGACGAGTTACAACATAGGAGAAGAAAAGCTCAGAAACAAGTATAAAAACAAGTCAGACAGTACCCAAAGCAGTTCGAACCAAAGATGGATCACTCAAGAATCTTTTTGTATCCAGATGGGGTGGTTCCCCCCACAAATCTTCAAGAACAACTACAAAAGCCCGCTCAACCTCATTAAGCATCTCCCATGTATAGCGTGGAACTCTCACATTCTTTTGCCACTCTAGAGGAAAAGCAGGCTCGTCATTCTCATCAAGAAAAAAGGGGCGGACCCCCTCAACAGCACGGACTCGGAAGAAATAATTCTTAAAATCTTTTAAGGACTCATCATACATGGCAAAAACTTTATGCCCCTGGGCCGATCTGAAAGAAACCCAGGAAGCTTTCTTTTTGGAAGAACCTCCGGGCTTGGCCGAGACAAAAAGATAGAGGAAAAGAGTTTCAGAAGGTGTTACACCTAACTCTTGGCAAAGCAGTTGAAATATTTTGATAAAATCCCAAGAATTCGGATGAAGCTGGGATGGAGCAATATTACATGACCACAACAAGTCGGTCTCGAAAGCAGTAAAAGGAAAAATAACGTCCAACTGGCTGAAGAAATATTCATAGGCGTAGAAGAAGGGACGCTCCCCCTCGACGAAAGTAGGAAAACAAGCCCTCTCATCAGAGTCAGGAGCTACGAGCTCATAATCCCTCTTCCGAGCACTGTTACCACAGATCCTATGACGTTTCCTCAGCTCTACACAAAATTTAGCATCCACGACAGAGACACACATTAAGACAAGGGAGTCCAGCCAATCGGACATCCCCTCGGGAACTTTAGAAGACACCTCTACAACGTTATTGTGAGAAGACATGAGGCCAACTAATCCTATAATAAGAAAAGAAGATTGGATTACTAAAAAATATCTCGGACGAGGGGCAAAACAACTCGACAGACGAACAAACAAGAAAAGGAAAACCCCAAGACTTAAACCAAAGTCTCGGGGCATCCTTTGGAGGCAGTAACAAAGCAAGGTTTCAGGAAAAAGCTACAGCTTACGTCCCGACATTTCTCAAACAAGAAAAGAAGATCTCAAATAGCAAACATTTCAAAGAGGAAAAATACAAAGTCATCAAAACCACTATCTTCCTACAGTCTATCAGCAAGGAGCATTGTCAACATAAAAAATGCCAAGCAGAAAATCATCAAAGACACAACCTTTTTTAGAATCAAGCAAAAACCATCATCGAAGGCGCAAGCAGAAACGGTGATAACATGCAAAGGCCCTAAAAGCATCAAGCAACACTAAAAGCGAAAAAAGCTCGTGCAAAAGACAAAGAAACTTCAGAACACACAGCGATCAGGCACAGCAAAAGGCAGAAAGATCCAAACTTTCTCCAAGCAAAATCAAAATTTTCTCAAAACAGACACAAAAAGTAACGTAGAAAGAGGAAGGAAGAAGAACCAAACCTGGAAAAATGGGAGAAGGCCGCAAAGGAAAGCAGAAAAGCGGAAGCGACAGGCGAAAGAATCACCCCTCTTCCACAAAAAGCAGTAGCAAAGCAGGCGTCACGGGAAGGAACTACGAACTCTAAGCAAGAAACAGAAAGCGAGAGAGTAAAGGGAGAAGTTACGAAGAAGAGCGAAGAAGAGAAACCGTTTTTCTGAGGAAGTGTTCCGAGGGTTACCTGAAACTGTAGGTCGATCTCGGATGAGATCTTCTGTACTGGTCGGAGATGACGTGTCCGGCTGCCTGGTTGTGGTAGGAGCTGTTGTGTCCGACTTGTTGGACTAACTGCGTCTCTGATCCCTGGTCACCGGAGGGTGGGGGGTACCTGCAAGAGACTCCGATGCTTAAGTTAGCATGGGTATTAAACATGTTTTTAGTAGAATCAGAGTATGAGTTATACCTGGGTGCTCCAGTGTATTTATAATGGTTATAGAGTGACCTTTTTAGATAAGATAAGTTAGTTATCTTATCTTATCTTATCTTATCTTTGGGTGAGATCAGCTTATCTTCAAGGGAACCACCCTTATCTCTGTAAGCTCGGACTGCCTGTGGATTTGGGTCATGTTCCTCTATTTGGGCCCTTTATTGGGCTTTCTTGTCGATTTGGCCGACCTCTTTTGTAAAGAGGTCGGATAGTCTGACCTGAAGTGGTCAGTCGCTTTGTCGCCAATCATCCCGGGTCGGATAGCTCGACCCAGGGTATGAACAGGAAGCAAAATTCAAAATAAGGCCAGGAGAAATGGGGCAATTAATACCAATTAATGAAGGTATTAAACCATCGCATGTTCCCTAGAACAAGGTGTTGGTATAAAAGCGCGTGCTTTTAGAGGAAAACGTTGTACGTTCAAAAGATTCTACAAAAGGAAGAAATCGACAAAATGCTTGAACTCGGTTTCACTAAAGAAAGACCGAAGTCAAAGGACTCGACCTCAAAAAAAGAAGACCGAGCTCAAGCAAGGGCACTGTTCATACCCTGGGTCGAGCTATCCGACCCGGGATGATTGGCGACAAAGCGACCGACCTCTTCAGGTCAGACTATCCGACCTCTTCTTCTAAAGAGCTCGGCCAATCGACAGGAAAGCCCAATAAAGGGTCCAAATAGAGGAACACGACCCAAATCCACAGGCACTCCGAGCCTATAGAGATAAGGGCGGTTCCCTTGAAGATAAGCTGACCTCACCCAAAGATAAGATAAGATAAGATAAGATAACTAACTTATCTTATCTAAAAAGGTCACTCTACACCATTATAAATACACTGGAGCACCCAGATATAACTCATACTCTGATTCTACTAAAAACCTGTTTAATACCCATGCTAACTTAAGCATCGGAGTCTCTTGCAGGTACCCCCCACCTTCCGGTGACCAAGGATCAGAGGCGCAGTCAGTCCAACAAGTCGAACACAACAGCTCCGGCCGCAACCAGCCAGCCGGACACGTCATCTCCGACCAGTACAGAAGATCTCATCCGAGATCGACCTACAGTTTCAGGTAACCCTCGGAACAGAAACCAAAATCAATCCATCTCAGTCTTAACTCTAAAATCCTCATGTCTCAAATTATTCCAAGTTCATAATCCACTTTTTTCTTAAAAATCATATCAAATGGGAATTCTCTTTGAAAAGACTCAAATCCTTTACTTTTAAAATCATTCATTTAACTATTTTAAATCAAAGTTATTAATTAACAACCTTGGAAAAGATTCAAGACTCAAAATCATAATTACTTAATTTGAAGTCAATTGAAATAGAGACTTAAAACAAAAACCAAAGCATGTAAAATAATAGTGACAATGAAACCAATTTTAAAACCAAAATTATTGAAATCAATTAAAATGGAGATTTAAAACCAAAACCAAAGCATGTTTAAAACACTAAGTTCCAAACCAATTTCATTTCATTCTTAAATTGGTATCCTTTCCAAAGGCCCGGAATTGTTTAATCTTGCTAAATCAAAATTTAAAGAATAATTTAAAAGCAAAATGAACTTAATTAATCAAAGTTTAATTTCTTTTAAAATCCCCTAAAACTTCTTCAAAAGTACTCCTTTAATCAAAGTTCAAAAATGTAGGTCCTTTCATATTTACATCAATCCTAAAACATAAACTTTGCTTAAACAGATTAAACTCGAGCTTCCAATTTCTTAATAAATCAAGAACCAAATAATAGAACCTCTCAAATCCTAATCCTTTTCTAAATCACATTTGAAAACTAATCTCAAAGCTTATAAAAATTCGACAACATCTCCCCTAAAACTTGGACTTCGCCACCCTTTTCGCGTTCCAACCAAACCATTCCTCAACCTCGTCCATAGGTTCAAAACAAAATCAGTTTAAAATCAAACTAATTCCGAAAATTCATATCATTCTCATATTTTAAGAAAACAGATTCAAACTCAAGTCATTTTCAGCGGATTAAATTCATTTTCAAAACTTTAAGGAAACAACTTCGAGAACCGTCTATTTAGCAAAACCAACAATAATCCAGTCAAACAAACATTCAGATCCAACCAAGACAACTAACAATACAGAAGACTTGGGGTTAAGTACTGAAATCGTCCCTAAGGTCTGGGGTGAAAATCAAAATCGTCCCCGACCTTTTTTTGTTATTAAAATCATCCTCAACGTTACAAAACGTTATAAAATCGTCCTTTTCTATTTTTTTGGACCAAATTACCTTTAACTATTAATAAAATAATATTAAAACTGCTCTGCTTGAACTTCTGCTTCTGAAATTGTAACTTGATGATTATTGAACTTTTGGATCTGAAAAGTGAAATTGTAGTTGATGATTATTGAATTATTATTTATTGAAATTGATGTGATTATTGAAATTATTATGCTTTTTTTTTTCTTATGGTTTTTTTGTTGATTTATTTTGTTTTGTGAATGTTGCTGTTAATTTGTTTTGTTATGAGTAATGAATGGCTATGGTGGCAGTGGTGATGGTGGTGAGGAAAGGGAGAGGAAGGAGGTGGAAGGAGATTGGGTGAGTGAGGGAGTGGGGTGAGGGAGTGAGGGGTCTAAGACTTGCACAATCACTAAAGATACATTTCTCACATCAGTATCCATATATAACAATTCCAATTTATAAAGTACAGTTTTTTGAAAAAGGTCCCTACCTCGATAAACGAACCCATAACATAAATGCGACAACGAATTCCTTTCCTTTCGACCCGAATCCAACGGCAGCTTCAATTCACAGCTCCGCACATTTCATAATAGCATAAACAGCTCTAAATCACAACATGCAACCTCGGTTACTAAATCCTAAGAATATTAACGTCGCGAAAACCTTAAAGTACATAAAGGAATACTAATGGCGAGGATTCCAAGATAGAGACACTTAATGGAATAAAAGAACAACGTAGTAGCCACTCCGAACTTATCTGGCAGCAACTCCGACAGTGGCCAGAAGCTCCGGTGGTTCAGCAACAACCTCAATTTCGACATGCAAACCCATAAAATTAATCCTATAAGATCCATACATCAAAATCCTTAACCACAGATAACCCAATTACAATAAGAGCTTCAGAGGGCGAGCAACTTACTGTGAAAAGGAGAACGACAGAAGTGGAGCAGCAGCTCCGACGGCAACCTCCAGTAGCGGCGACGGAGACAGCTTCACGAACGGCGACGCAGTTCGGCGACGGGTCGGGTTGGGCGGAACGGCGACGACAGGTCGGGTTGGGCGGAACGGCGGCGACGGGTCAAGCGCGCATCCCCTCACTCGCGGCTGAGCTCCCGCGCGGTTCTGCCTCCTCTCTCGCGCGTCCTTCTCTCTTGACGGAACAGCGGCGGCGATGGCATGGAGCACGGCGCAGTGGTGGTTACAGAATCGGCCTCTCCTCTCGCGCGTCTCTCCTTTGCGATGGCGCAGCTAGCAGCGGCAAGGACAACGAACGGCGGAGACGGGGTTGACGGGCTCGGCGACGATGACCAGGAGTGGCAACTCCCTGGATGACGGCGGTGGCGCGAGCAACAGGACGTCATGGCGGCGGCGAGCTCCTCCTCCCCACGCTCTCTCTCCCTCTCGGATCTCCCCCCTTCTCTCTTCCCCTTCTCCCTCTTTCTTGTTCCAGCTTCCCTTTCTTTTGTTTCTTTCTTTGTTTGTTTCATTTCTTTCTTGTCCGTGAGTGTGTGCCTAGAGGAAGAGGGTGGGTGAGTGTAGTTTAGTTAGGGTTAGGGTTTGGGGTA
>NC_029792.2:25839761-25860184 GCF_000816755.2 Arachis ipaensis
TGATAAATTTTACTTTAAAAAAATTATATATATATATATTTATTGATTGATGAGTGTGACATTTTTTTATATAAACAATTTCAGAAAAAAATCTAATAGTTAATCTATTACCTTTTTTATTTTAGTCCAATCTAAATATTTTTTATTGTTTTTGGAAAGAAAATCTTTTAAAAAATTTAATAATATGTGATAAGGAACACCAAATAAATTATATAAAAATTAATTAAAATGCAACACGAAAATGTCTTTAGCAAAAGATGAAATAGACATCTTTATTTGAGTGGTCTCTAAAAATATATTATTGAATTACTAAACTAAAAAAATTAAGTTAATAACTAAAATTAATGATCAAAAGTAATAAATTTTTACTAGTTATCTAGCATTTTTTCAACGATAACTTCTTAATAAATAATACATTTTGAGTAAAGGAATAGTGCAAATACTTGATGATTTTCATGGGATGAAGATTTTGACTGAGGAGCTTGGCTGGAATTGGAGTTTATTCATTTTGTAAAACCATCAGCAAATTCTTTCTTGCTAATTTCATCGTCTTTATTGACATCAAGATCTTGGATTAGTTTTGTAACTGCCTCTTTCGCGTCCACCACATGACTAAAGTGGATGTTCTCGATCATATTTTCTATCTCATATCTTGAAACACGGTCATCTCGATCTCCATTGCTGTCAACTTTCTCAAATCGCCTGTTGCAGTTAGCATGCACCCAATTTTGATTTTTTGTCTATCTCTATATTCATGATGTTCGGTTTCTGTTGCATAGATGAAATGAATATCTAACAAACTAGAGTATACCACTCTTTTTATCTAAGAATAACTGCCTTACTACATAAAATTGGTATGATTTTTAGGTGGTGGTTCCCAATACCATCTTTACATAAAGATCTTTTCATGGAAGTTGCCATCTAATTTTATATATTAATTTTATTCATATGATGATTGTTATATTTAGATGAAAAAGTGTGCAAAATAGTTGCAGATGCTGACCTTCTGATAGTAGCTTTATCAGCCATGCCTTCATTATTTAGGAGTCCACCAATCTCATAATTTTGAACATGCTTTAATACTTCTGATATAAAATGTCATAGCCTGAACCTGGCCATGACTGACGCTCAAGGGACAAGTCTCTCAGCAAGCCAAACGATCAAATTTTCAGAAAAACGGACAGAATCTCCTCTATTTCTAGGACCTTACTAGCATAAATATTAACTCCCTGTATCAATAATAAACATCCATTTCCATAGACAACAACAACAGCATATTCCAACTATATCCACAACCACATATATCCAAAATACACATCATATATATATATATATAAGTCTTACATAACCAACTTATAATTACTATCTAAACAGTTCAAGATTCAAAATAACATAACCCACACGAGGATCCTGCTTGTGACATATGGAGCATTGATATAATCTAAATTTTGAGCAAAGGTTCCATTACATAATTACTTAGCCCTTGGAAAGAAAAAGGTCTCACCGAAATGACTAAGATCTACTGAAGGGCAGGTGGAATGGAACCTAGAATGATTCCTATATCTGAAAAACATGGAAATATAATAGGGTGAGTTTTGCAACTCAGTGAGCAAACATTACATCTATAACCCACACGAGACAATACAAAGTTTACCTTGAACATTATATTTCTTTTCAGAGATGAGAAATTCATATTAATTAATTATGTAAATAAATAAATAAGTAGTTAAGCGGATGAACTGAAATGGGAGTTCTCATTCCAGAAGTCAAATCAAATAAAATATTACACACCTAGGGCGGCTCCACCTCTAAGGGTAGCCCTTTCCTCTAGTGTGCCTGTATGGTATAACAGATCCAACGTGTGGCCTACACGTTAGGCTAGCAACGCCCCTGCTAGCTGAGGTCTGAGCCAGATGCATCTAGGTTAACGTCACAACCGCCGTTAACTACGGTTTTCTAGTTAGAGTCTCCCAAACCAATCCAAACCAAATCACTTATAAAAATCTCTAATACATATAACAAACTACTAAATTCCATAGCAAATCCAATATATATAAGAATGCATACTAAAATTTTTAATAAAATTCAATAAAGTCA
Source organism: Arachis ipaensis (assembly GCF_000816755.2). NCBI lineage: Eukaryota > Viridiplantae > Streptophyta > Magnoliopsida > Fabales > Fabaceae > Arachis > Arachis ipaensis. Next base: position 25,841,859 of record NC_029792.2, read on the forward strand.
AATAAGAAAACATGTATGCTTTACAAAATATATAAATATCGTCTCGTGTGTATTTTTATGAAATTATAAGTTTCACAAATCAATATTTATTTTCAAAAATTCAAAAATCACAATAATCAAATATTTTCAAACTACAAAAATAATGATTCAACATAAATATTGATAATAATATACTTAAAAACAATTATAGACATAATATCCACTCACAACTTGATTCCAGAGAATCGAAAGCAACTCTGAGCGCGTCAACGAGCTACCAAATGATGTCCAATAATTCAACAACTCTAGAAATATGACAATAATGATATTTGTGAGCTACTAATATTGTCAATTAATATAATCTTACTCACCTTGACAAAAGTCCCAAATTTTCTTATCTTAATAACCCTAATTCGGATTTATACATACGTATAAATATAGAGATGACAAAAATTGGGAATATGGCTAATTATTGAGTCAAAGAGTTACCTTGAAGTCTCAATAATAATTAGAACTCAAAGTTGAATGCTTCTTTCACTCATTAAGTTGACATTCCATGATTTGGAGTTTTGAGAAAATGAGATTTTAAATAAATAGAGATAGAATAGAAAAATAAAGGAAGGTAAGATGATGAAGATGAGTTTGATAATAGTGTGTAATGGCAAGAAGAGATGAGAAGATGGAAGAGTTGAATGAGAAGGAAGAGGAAGAGAGGGTTTTAATTTGTTGGGAAGAAATAGAAAGAAAATGAAAGAAGGAAGGAGGGGACGAGGGGTCACCGAAGGAGGGGGGAAGGGAAAAAGAAAATTTAAGTGGGGGCATGTGCCCCCCACGTGCTTCCACTTCTCTTTTTTTTTTTCTCGGTTATAACATTCTCTCCCCCTTAAGAAATTTGGTCCCCGAATTTCGAATTCATATACGGTGATAAGTGTGATAGTTACCTTCAGACTCAAACAAATACAGATATTTGTCGCGCATAGCGTCCTCCACTTCCCAAGTTGCTTCTTCTACCGAATGATTCTTCCAAACGACTTTCACAGATGCTATCTCTTTAGAACGTAGTTTCTTTACTTGGCGATCAACTCTAGCCACTGGTTCCTCTTCAAATGATAAATCCTCTTTTATCTCTATGGCTTGTGGTGCGAGCACATGAGATGGGTCAGGAAGATATTTGCGCAACATTGATACGTGAAAGACTAGATGAATCATAGATAACTCAGGCGGTAATGCCAAGCGATAAGCAACTGCACCTATTCTGTCCAAAATCTCAAATGGACCAATGTAATGAGGATTAAGCTTGCCTCTTTTCCCAAACTTCATCACTCCTTTCATAGGTGACACTCGAAGAAATACCTGATCACCCACTGAAAACTCTAAGTTACGCCTTCTGTTATCAACATAAGCCTTCTGTCTACTCTGAGTTGCTAATAGCGTTCTCTTATTAAGCGAACCTTCTCAACCGCATCTTGTACCAAATTCAGCCCCAAAAGTTTAACCTCACCAATCTCAAACCACCCAATAGGTGACCTACATCTTCTCCCATAAAGAGCCTCAAATGGTGCCATTTGAATGCTGGCTTGATAACTATTATTATAAGAGAACTCGATCAAAGGTAGATAGATGTCCTAATTCCCACCAAAATCTAGAACACAACACCTTAATATGTCTTCCAAAGTTTGGATCGTCCTCTCCGATTGTCCATCGGTTTGAGGGTGAAAAGTTGTGCTGAGATCCAGATGAGTTCCTAACACTTTCTAAAAAGATTTCCAAAAATGAGAGGTGAACTGAGGTCCGCGATCTGAAACAATGGAACTGGAATTTCATGTAGTTTAACTATCTCATCAACATAAAGTTGAGCATACCGAACTGCACTGAAAGTTGTTTTCACCGGAAGAAAGTGAGCTGACTTCGTCATTCTATCTACAATTACCCAAATTGAATCAAAACTTTTAAAACTACGAGGTAAACCTGTTACAAAATCCATCATAATCCATTTCCACTTCCATTCAGGTATCTCAATCTGTTGCAATAACCCAGCAGGTCTTTGATGTTCAGCTTTAACCTGTTGGCAAGTTAAGCAATGAGAAACAAACACTCCTATGTATTTCTTCATGCCTTCCCACCAAAACAATTATTTCAAATCTTGATACATGTTATTGGAGCCTGGATGAACAATATACTTAGAATTGTGAGCCTCCTCCAAAATAGCTTTCTTCAAGTCATGATTATCTGGCACACATAAGCGTTGACCACAATGCAAAACATCTTGATCAAGAGAAAAGTCTGAGTTCCTCCCATTGCGAACATCTTCTATGAGCTTTCTTAGTTTTTGGTCATCACGTTGCGCAGCCTTGATCTGTTCTATCAGGGAAGATTGGGCTCGAATATGTGCTAAGAAAATTCCTGATTCTCCAAGGTCAAATTGAATTCCACTGGCCTCCAATTGATGGACTTCTCCAAAAATTGGTCTCCTTGCAAGAGTAATGTGGGCCAAGCTACCCATAGATTTTCTACTAAGGGCATCTGCTACAATATTTGCCTTTCCAGGATGATACAAAATGGTACAATCGTAATCTTTTAGCAACTCCATCTATCTCCGTTGCCTCAAATTTAAATCCTTCTGTTGAAATATATACTTTAAACTCTTGTGATCTGTATAGATTTCACAGGTCTCACCATAAAGGTAGTATCTCCAAATCTTTAAAGCAAAGACGACCGCTGCCATTTCCAGGTCATGAGTTGGATAATTCTGCTCATTCTTCTTGAGTTGTCGCGAGGCATAGGCAATAACGCGGCCATGCTGCATTAATACACAACCAAGTCCTATCCGAGATGCATCACAAAAGACTGAGAATCTCCCAGACCCAGAAGGTAAAACAAGAACTGGTGCTGAGGTTAGACAAGCCTTAAGTGTCTGGAAACTTTCCTCACAAGCTTCTGACCATTGGAACTTTACATTCTTCTGAGTTAACTTGGTTAATGGTGCAGAAATTCTCGAGAAGTCCTTGATGAATCGCCGATAGTAGCCGGCCAACCCTAGAAAGCTACGAATTTCCGTCACTGTAGTAGGCCTTGGCCACTTCTGAACGGCTTCAACCTTCTTTGGATCCACCATGATTCCATCTTTTAATACCACATGCCCCCAAAAATGTCACTTGATTAAGCCAAAACTCACATTTAGAAAACTTAGTATAAAGCTTGTGATCCCTTAAGGTTTGTAACACAATCCTCAAATGATACTCATGCTCTGTAGCACTTTTCGAATACACCAAGATATCATCGATGAAGACGATAACAAAGCGGTCTAAGAAAGGTTTGAAGACACGATTCACTAAGTCCATGAAAGCTGTAGGCGCATTCGTTAGACCAAAGGACATTACTAAGAACTCATAGTGGCCATAGCGAGTACGAAAAGCAGTTTTCGGAATGTCTTCCTCTTTTATCTTCAATTGATGGTACCCTGAACGCAAGTTGATATTTGAGAAACAGATAGCTCCTTGAAGTTGATCAAACAAATCATCAATCCTTGGCAATGGATACTTGTTGCGAACAGTTATCTTATTGAGCTGACGATAATCTACACATAGTCGCATCGTTCCATCCTTCTTCTTTACGAATAGAACAGGAGCTCCCCACGGAGAAGTGCTAGGACGAATGAATCCTTTCTCTAGCATATCTTCCAATTGAACTTTTAATTCTTGTAACTCAGTTGGAGCCATACGATAGGGAGGAATGGACACAGGTTGGACTCCCGGAGCCAAATCTATGGAAAACTCAACTTCACGGTCAGGCGGCATCCCCGGTAGCTCATCAGGGAACACGTTAGGGAATTCTCTAACAATAGGAACTTGATCAAGACTAGGCACTTCGGCATCAACATCTCTAACAACTACCAGAAATCCTTAGTTTCCCTTATCCATCAATTACATAGCACTCATAGATGAAATGATGCTAGCTAAAGCGGGACAATCATCACCCTTAAAAACAAAAGGTGAGATACCCGGTATGTCAAACTTCACAATTTTGGAGTAACAGCCCACATCAGCATGACAAGCTGCTAACCAATCCATGCCTAAGATGACATCAATATCTTCTATTGGTTCTAAAAGGATCAAATCAGCTAAGGTTTCAACCATATTAATTCTAACAACACAAAATCAAAACATGACTCGGACCACCGTGGAGACTCCAAGTGGAGTGCCAACATAAAATGGGTGGGATAACAATTTAGGTTGTTTATCGAAACGAGATGCAAGATGTGGAGATACATATGAATAATGAGAACCCGTATCAAATAACACTCGAGCATCTAAAGAACAAACTTGTAAAGTACCTGCCACCACATCATTAGAAGCTTGAGCATCTTGATGTGTTAAAGCATACACACATGCCTGACCTCTTCCTCTTTGGCTCCCTCCTCTGTTATAAGTCTGACCCCTGCCACCTACTCCTCTGCCACTAAGACCAGAAAAATTTCCAATAGACATAGCTGAAGATGATGGCATTGGTGTTGTAGGACGTGCAATACCTGGAGCAAAGCCTCCTCTAGGATTCGGACAATCCCTCCTAAGATGATCAGATTGACCACAACCGAAACATGCACCAGTAGCCTTGAAACATATACTGGAATGGTAACTCCCACACTGAAGACAATAGGGCTGATGATCTTCTTCGCGTGTCACGCGTACGCGTCAGGTACGCGCACGCGTCTCTGTGCAACTTTTTCTTTTCACGGGTACACGTCAGGTACGCGCACGCGTCGCCATAGACAGCTCCGAATCACGCGTACGCGTCAGGCACGCGCACGCGTCACTCCTTGCTGGTCAGCTCCTTAGTTTCTTCTCTTTCTCTTGCAGAAACTCCATCAAGTCCATCCGAATGCTACCTAAAATAAACAGAATTGCACAAGACTCAAAGTAGCATCCATAGTGGCTAAAAGAGAATTAATTCTTGATTAAACTCAACAATTTAAATGCAAATTTACTAGGAAAAGATAAGAAAGATGCTCACGCATCACAACACCAAACTTGAATTGTTGCTTGTCCTTAAGCAACCAAACTAATATAGGCTTAGGATGTGAATTTGCATGAGAATGAGAGTTCGATTAAGCTCATGTCTCTTCTTATAGTGGGGTTTACAACTGCAATCCTGAATAGTTTTGGCATCACACTCTCCTTTGAATCAGAAGAATGTCAGTGTCATTTGGAATTAGAATCCGGATAATATTATGAATTCTCTGATCTTTTGTAACTCAATTTAACCCTTGAACACAAAAATTTTTCTTTTCTTTGGTGCTTTGCACCTTGAGCCTAGCCGTGACTTTAAATGTTTTGTCTCAAGCTTCACTTGTCACAGAAACACCACAAGCACTTAACTGGGGAACTCTCTTTAAGTTCTGATTTTCATTCAGTTACTCCCAGACAGTGGTGCTTAAAGCCTTTGGCATACTTTGCTAATTGCAATTGATCTCGACTCTAAATATTTTGTCTCAAAGATTACTTGACACAAGAACAACAAACAAGTAAGAAAACTACTACTACGAAAAATAACTAAGGATACGAAATTATGGGGTTGCCTCCCGACAAGCGCTTCTTTAACGTCACTAGCTTGACGGTCAGTTCTGCTAATGCAGTAGATGAGCGGACCTCTGGCGATCGACCTTGCCTCCAAGATAGTGCTTCAACCTCTGGCCATTCACTGTAAATTTCCTGTCAGAATTCTCTTCATGTAGTTCCACATAACCATATAGTGAAGCTCTGGTAACCACAAACGGTCCTGACCACCAGGATTTCAGCTTCCCGGGAAAGAGCTTGAGTCTTGATTTGAACAAAAGCACTCTCTGACCTGGCTCAAAGACTCTGATGGCAGATTCTTATGGCAATCTTCTTGTCATGCAGTAACTTGGTTCTCTCCTTATAGAGCTTGGCATTCTCATAAGCTGAATATCTAAATTCATCAAGCTCATTCAACTGAAGCATTCGCTTGATTCCTGCAGCTTCTGAATCAAGATTCAGATATCAGATTGCCCAGTAAGCTTTATGCTCCAGCTCAACTGGCAAGTGACAGGCTTTGTCATAGACCAACTGATAAGGGGACATGCCAATAGGAGTCTTGTAAGCTGTCCGGTATGCCCAGAGAGCATCATCAAGCTTCCTAGACCAGTCTTTTCTTGAAACACTGACGGTCTTCTCTAGGATCCGCTTGAGTTCCCTGTTGGAAACTTCAACCTGTCCACTTGTCTGAGGGTGATAGGGGATTGCTACTTTATGACAGACTCCATATCTTTGCAGAAGAGAGTCCAGCTGTCTGTTATAGATGTGACTTCCTCCATCACTAATGAGTGTCCTTGGGACACAAAACCGGCTAAAGATATATCTCTGAAGAAAACTCATTACTACCTTGGTATCATTGGTGGGCAGAGCCACAACTTCCACCCACTTGGACACATAATCAACTGCCACTAGAATATAGTTGTTTGAATGTGAGGGTGGAAAAGGTCCCATGAAATCAATACCCCACACATCAAACAACTCAACCTCAAGTATCCCCTGCTGTGGCATTTCATGTTTGGCAGGGAGATTTGTGGCTTTTTCACATCTGTCACAGTGCTTCACAAATGCTCTTGAGTCTCTGAAAAGAGTCGGCCAGTAAAACCCGCTCTGAAGGACCTTTGTAGCTGTCCTTTCACCACCAAAGTGGCCTCCATACTCAGAACCATGACAGTGCCAAAGAATCTGCTGTTTTTCTTCATCTGGGACACATCTCCGGATGATACCATATGAACACCTTTTAAAAAGGTATGGTTCCTCCCAAATGTAGTACTTTGCATCAGTCAATAGCTTCTTCACTTGTTGCCTACTGTACTCCCTTGGAATAAAATTTATGGCTTTATAATTTGCAATGTCTGCAAACCATGGAGCCTGCTGAATGAGGAATAATTACTCATCCGAAAACGTCTCAGTCACAGCTGTGGGTGGTTGTACTCCTGCATCAGAGTCAATTCTGGAGAGATGGTCAGCTACTTAATTTTCTGACCCTTTCCTGTCTTTTATCTCAATATCAAACTCCTGAAGGAGCAACACACATCTGATTAATCTTGGTTTAGAGTCCTGCTTGGTTAGAATGTACTTCAAAGCAGCATGGTCAGTGTAAATAATAACCTTAGAACCAAGTAAATAGGACCTAAACTTATCAACAGCATACACAACAGCTAATAATTCTTTTTCCGTAGTTGTGTAATTCTTTTGGGCATCATTTAACACACGACTGGCATAGTAAATGACATGTACAAGCTTACCATGCCTCTGTCCTAAAACAGCTCCTATAGCAAAGTCACTGGTATCACACATCAATTCAAATGGTAAATCCCAGTCAGGGGGAGCTATAATGGGAGTAGAGGTAAGGTTTGCTTTCAGAGTTTCAAAAGCATGCAAACAATCAGAATAAAAGACAAAAGGAACATCAGCAACCAACAGGTTGCTTAAAGGTTTAGCAATTTTAGAAAAATCCTTTATAAATCTTCTATAAAATCCTGCATGACCTAAGAAACTCCTGACTGCCTTAACATTAGTTGGTGGTGGTAATTTTTCAATTACCTCCACCTTTGCTCTATCAACCTCAATTCCTTTACTTGAAATCTGGTGTCAAGAACAATACCTTCTGTAACCATAAAATGACATTTTTTCCAATTTAAAACATGGTTTGATTCTTGACACCGTTTCAAGACAAGAGATAAATGCTTAAGGCAAGATTCAAAAGAATTGCCAAAAACAGAAAAGTCATCCATAAATACCTCAATGAACTTTTCAACCATATCATAAAAAATTGAAAGCATACACCTCTGAAAAGTTGCTGGAGCATTGCAAAGTCCAAAAGGCATTCTCCTGTAGGTAAATACTCCAAAGGGGCATGTGAATGCTGTCTTCTCTTGATCTTGAGGGTCCACTGCAATTTGATTATATCCAGAACATCCATCTAGAAAACAGTAAAAAGCATGACCAGCTAACCTCTCAAGCATCTGATCAATGAAAGGCAGGGGGAAGTGATCATTCCTGGTAGCAGTGTTGAGCTCCTGTAGTCTATACACATTCTCCATCCTGTGACTGTTCTTGTAGGAATAAGCTCATTCTCTTCATTCTTAATCACTGTCATCCCTCCTTTCTTGGGAACTACCTGCACGGGACTTACCCAATGACTGTCAGAAATAGGGTAAATAATACCTGCTTCCCATAGTTTCATTACCTCTTTTTGGACCACCTCTTTCATAGTTGGATTGAGTCTCCTTTGTGGTTGTACGATTGGTTTAGCATTATCTTCAAGGAGGATCTTGTGCATACACTTGGTTGGACTAATCTCCTTCAAGTCACTAATGGTCCACCCAAGAGATGTTTTATGGCTCCTGAGCACTAAAATAAGCGCCTCTTCCTCTTCAGGCTTCAGAGAAGAGCTAATAATCACTGAATAGAAATTATTTTCACCCAAGAACACATATTTCAGAGAAGGAGGTAAAAGTTTGAGCTCAAGCTTGGGGGCTTCCTCCTCTGCTTTAGGAGTGTGAACCATAGCCTTCTGGGGTGGTGAATCATCAACTTCAACTTATTCATACTCAGAAATAGGATCCAGAATGTCATCAAGTACCTCAGCTTCCAGTACTTCTTGAACAAGTGGTTCAACAACATCAATTCTCATACACCCTTCAAAATCATTAGGGTGCTTGAGAGTTTCAAAAACATTAAGGACCACCTGTTCTTCATTTACCCTCAGGGTTAATTCACCCTTTTGCACATCAATCAGAGCTCTTCCTCTAGCTAAAAAGGGTCTACCAAGAATAAAATCTTGCATTTTCTCAGGAAGTTTATGTTGAATAATAGCACTGCATTCCTTGGTTAACACCACAGTTTCTTTCTCCTTCCAATTCCTCTTGTTAGTCAACAATTCTTTCATAAATTTAGCATAAAGAGGCATTTGCTCAAGAGCCTCTGCAAAAGGAATGTTGATCTGTAGCTTCTTGAAGACATCTAAAAATTTAGAGAACTGCTTTTCTTTGGAAGCCTTCTAAAGTCTCTGAGGATATGGCATTTTTGGCTTGTATTCAGGAGCCTTTGGCAATGTAGGATACGTGTCAAGAGAGTCAGGGAACGGGTTGTCTGCAAGCTTTGGAGGGGCGTGCTCCACTTCTTCCTTCTTCTCCTCTGGAGCTTTCTTTTCAACTAGCTCCTCATTGGCCCTTGTCTCAGAGCCAGCTGTTTTACCACTTCTTAATTGAATAACCTTGCAATCTTCTCTTGGGTTCACCACTGTATCACCTGGAAATGTACTTGCAAACCTCTCAGGTATTTGCTTGCTTAGTTGGCCCATTTGCACCTTTAAGTTTCTAATGGAGGCTCTGATTTCCTGCATAAAACTCCTCATCATCTCCTAATTAGAATCTTCTTGGAATTTAGAGTTTGCCTGCTGAGGTGGTTGTTGCTGCTGAGACTGAAATTGGCAGTTATTGTGATTGTTCTGTTGAAAGTCGTCCTGAGAATTATTGTTGAAATTCTGAGGTCTCTGAGGTTGGTCCCTCCACCCAAAATTTGGATGATTTCTCCACCCCTGATTGTATGTCTTAGAATATGGATCATTGTTGGAATTTATAGGACCACTCTCCATGTAATTGACCTGTTCAGAAGAGCATTGAGCATAGTCATAATTATCATTTTGCACAAAATTACTTGTCATGTCATAAGAGACCTCTTGAGGTGAGTTTTGGGTGTTGATAGCTAAGACTTGCATGCCACCCATCTGTTGAGTAAGTAGACTTATTTGCTGAGACATAAGCTTATTCTGAGCAAGAAGAGAATTAAGATCGAGACCGGGTTTTCATCAGCAAATTTTGGCAGCACCTATTTCGAAGTCAAGGAACCACATTAGTAATGAGTTTCGCTTATCATCCACAAACGGATGGGCAGAGTGAGGTATGTAATAGGACATTGGAGATGTATCTACGTTGCTTTTGTTCTGATAATCCAAAGCGTTGGGTTACTCTTCTTCCATGGGCAGAATATTGGTATAATACTTCTTGCCATAGCAGCATCAAAATGACTCCATTTAAGGCATTGTATGGCCGAGAACCTCCTACGTTAGCTCGCTATGAGTTTTCGAGCTGTTGGAGGACCGTGATCAACTGCTAGACACATTAAAAATTTAATTTGGAAAGATCACAGTAGTATATGAAGCAGGTTGCTGACAAGAGTAGAAGACATTATGAATTTAGTGAAGGAGATTTAGTGCTGGTTAAGCTGCAGCCCTATCGCCAGCAGTCAATGGCTTTGAGAAAGCATCAGAAGATTGGATTAAGATATTTTGGACCATTCCTTATAGTAAAGAAGTTGATTGATGTGGCATACCATTTGGAGTTGCCACCGGAAGCACGTATTCATAATGTGTTTCATATCTCGGCCTTAAAACCATTTCGGGGGTAAAGGAACCTCACCATATTTTTCTCTACCGTACTACAGATGCAGGGCCGATTTTAGAACCTTGCAAAATACTGCAGACTCGTTCAATTAAAAGGGGTGATCAAGTTGTGTCTCAAATCTTGGTACAATGGGCCAGGATGGTTTGACAGATAACTCTTGGGAGGATACTGCCCACTTCATCAAGTTATTTCCAGAATTCAACCTTGAGGACAAGGTTGGTCTTGATGGGGAGAGTAATGATACGAGTATAGCTAAATGCAAAGAAGGAAGTGAGAGGCTTGCAACGTCAGCAAAAGAGGTTGCAACTAACTCGGGACAGATGGCAGCAGATCCTCAAATTCAGGGTCTCATAAGAAGCGTGAGAAAGAGGTCAAATAGTAGGTTGTTGAGGGATTTCAGGCACTAGGCGTATTGTGGTATTTTCTTCTTTCTTCTCTCTCAACCCTCTTTCTTTGGTCACTCTCATTCAGCTGCTATATAGAATTTTCCCTTCTATTTCCTTATTCTTTTATCTTCCCTTTTCTGTGCTGATTCCCACTTCCATCTATCAGGTTATGGATTCTTCCCACTGCTACAATCTGATTTGGTGGATTCTGATTTTCCTATTTTCTTCAATTTTGACGCAATTATTGTTACACTGAAGAACTCTATCTTGTTTCTGTTTCTTAGAGCTCTAGTCACTGATGAGCTTGATTTCCTTCTGATTGTTCTTAGTTATTTTTGAACTCTAAACTTGTACTTCTGGCGTAATTACTCTATTCAATATACATACCATTTCACTATTTTTTTTGTTTAGAGCATCTATCACCCTATCATCGTGCGACGCAAGGGATGACAGAGAGATCGTGCGATGCGAACGGCGGCCACGGCGGAACAAGCTCGTGCAACCAGAGAAGAAGCAGCTCGTGAGGAAGAAGCTCGTGTGTGAAGTGTGAATGAACGTGTGTGAATTTTGAATGAAGCTCGAGATTAGGGTTAAGTTAGGTTTATATCAATATTTTCTGACAGAAAATTTTAAATTACAGACGAATTTTTTGTCTGTAATAATCTAATAAAATGTAGCGTTTTTGTTTATTTAATTACAGACGGATTTTCCGTCTGTAATCATTTCCTACAAAAAAATTAACTTTTTTCGACAAATTATCGACGAATTTTCTTTTCCGTCTGTAATTTATGCTAATTTATTTTTTTTGTTTTTCGACAAAAAATCCCTCTAAAATTTTATCTGTATTTCTGTGGGATAAAATCTGTCGAAAATATTTGCCTATAATAACTAATTTTTTAGTAATGTCTCTTTCTCTTTTCTTCATGCAGTACGGTTAATGAATGAAAGATTAAGGAAGGTGATTTTGGTTTTAGAGGAAAGGTGAATTGGCAATTAAAGGATTATGTGTCAATAATGCCATATTACTAGATGGTTATGTGTTAAAATCTCTCTTTTCTTACTAGATGGTTATGTGTTAATAATTAATGGGATAACATTGCTTAATGTGATTCCACGTTTCTATTCCTTCATTTTTCCAAGGAATGGTTCGGCTATTTACTTTAGTGGAAGGTAATTTAGTAAGGGTAAAGGGCAGGTGTCACGATTATAAATTGCTGAATCAGCAATTTAAATTATAAATATTTTAAATAAATAATTATAAAAATTGAATATATTATTACACAAATAATAATATATTTAAGCCAGAGTTAAATATGAGTTACTAATATAAATGACATTAGTAATTTATGGATGAAAGATATTTGATAAAGTATTAGCAACTCTAATTAAATTCATCAAAAAATACCGATAATTATTTATATCGACAAAAGTTGGACTTGATAATATTATTATCTAGGCTCTATTATAATTAGAGTAAGTAAAATAAATAAATAATATAATAATAAAATTATATTACCATTTATTTTATTTCAAAATTCAAAATCAACTCGTCAAAATAAAATTAATTGCTTTAAAATATTATTTTAAGAAAAACTCAGTGTAAAAATTAGAATTATTATACTAAGAGCAACTATCAAGGTCACATAGTATGGTGATGATGATGAAGAGCTGTGGAACAAGTTGGGAATCTGCATTATGAAGAGTGGAATAACTGATAACGCCATGATTCTTGCCATCTTTCTAGTCTCTACATTCATAGTGATTCCATAAACCTATGTAATTCATCCATCAAAAGGGAAAGAAATTAGGGACAGATGAGATAGAAATGTTCCGGATAAAAATATATTTAAATAATGGTTAGAAACTTAATTTGAGTGAAACAATAATATTTAGTGAAAAATAATAAATAAATTTTTAAGAATTTATACTTTAGACAAATTATTCTCTAAAAAAAATTAATAAAATCTTTTATATAATAATAGATATGAACACATTATTTTTATATTAATCTCTATAATAATAACAGAAGGTCTTAATTTAAATATAATTTGTTCATATATGTTAATATTAAAAATTTTATTATTATTTTTTTAAAGACTAATATATCTAAAACGTAAATTTTTATAGACAAACTTAATTTATCATTTTACTCTAATATTTGTTTGTTTATTTTTTGTATATAATATCAAAAGAAAATTTTATATTTTTAGAACAAAAAGACACACGAATCTTAAGAATATTTTTGGCAAAAGATTTGATGGAACTCTCATAAAACAATTTCCACTAAATGGAGTTTCTTAAATTATTTACAAAAATATTTTTAATTCATTATGATATATTTACTTGTGAGCAACAACATTTATTATATTTCCAAAACGAATTCATACAGGCTAATTCACAATTTTATAAACTCAATGCATCATAAAGAAAAGTTGAGAGTCTTCAATTCCATTTGGACTTTGGAGTTTATAATGAATATTATTTGATAACTTTTTTTTATATATTTTTATTCTTAAATTTTATTAATCCATATCATGATTTTATCTCTAAAAATAAGAAAATAATTTTTTTTCAAAAACTTTGTATTCATAATATTCTTCGTCCTTTTTTTTTTCTCTTATTCTAGAAAAATAAAATCAAAAAAATAATTGCTAATGAAGAACACAGCCTACAAAAAAAGAAATAGCAAATAAAGATGATAGCATATTCTCCATTAGAAATATTATATGTAGCTAAAACTAATTCCAAGGGTTACAAAATAATACTCACCTCAACTCCAAAGTTCGAACGAATAAAAATAGTGAATACTTTTTCAGGTAAAAAAATTATTTCCTAAGGTGGGTGATGCATTGAGTTTGGAGATATTGTGAAAATCTCTTTGAAGTTGTTAGGGAATTATCATCAATAAAATTATTAAAAATTTCAATAGAAGAAAGAGATTTAACACCCCATCTGTTTTCTTCAATTGATTAGAAATAGCATTAAAATACCCATTAATACAATTTTATCATCGAACTGTTGGGTGACTGAAGTTAATTCAGTAAACTGAACCATTCTATGTTGATCATTTGAACTAAGATAAACACCTAGAACACCATAGGGATCACTTACAGATTTTCCTTTCATTTGGTGTAGTCTTGGGTTTTTCCCTCGCCATTTATTGACCTTGAATTTCAGAGGGATAGGACTTGTATTTGAGAGTCTTGAGATGAGTTTATGTATATATTGCTATGTGAATAAACATATTTTGTGATTAAGAGGTTTAAAGTATAGACTTTTCATTTTCTTGATTAAAATTCCATCTCGTATTCGCGAAAACTCAATATTAAATATAATTAGTATAAGATAAAAAGGTTTAGAGTTGAGTAGCGCTCAGACTTTTAGTACGGTCATGAGGTGCTAAAAGTTAGGGTGTTACATACCCCATACATATTTTGTGGTTTTCAGATGCAGGACGTTTTGGCACCTCACTGAAGCATTCTAGGAGCTTCTCACATCGAATATCTTTTGCACTTTGGGACTTTATTTTGTTTATGTTGTTTATAATTAGATACTTTCATCTCCACTACTTTTGTATAAGATGTTCGTTCTTCTTAGAGGTGATTTTGGAGAAATAAGTTCTGTAAAACTATGTCTTTTGGGTTCTTTTGGGTTCTCTTATATGTGTGTGTGTGTGCTTTGGCCGGTTTATCTTTGCGAGTCGAGTCTTAAGTTTTGCTATTTGAATCTTGGAACTCTTTTGTATATAGCCCTGTATAGCTTACTCTTTCCTTGTTTCGTTTACGTTATCGCTTCGGGAGTGTTGCGCTTTTCATTTTAACGCTTTTGTTTTAACTTTTCTTCAAAGACTCCTAGTTATAAATATTTTTCAAACTATATTATAAATACAATTTTATTTTTAGAGGTCGAAATACTTCACCATCTCTGTTTTATGACTTAAGCATAAGACTCTGTGTGGTAGGTTGTTACACCCACAACTATCACTTGCGGAGGTAACAAATTCTCCAAGAGTCCTCCTAGCATTGGCATTCTTATTGTTGTTTGCCATGATTTATGATTCATCAACTTCTTCTAACTCCCTTTGATTTTGACACTTCTTTCTCAATTGGTGGAGTGTTCTTTCAATTTCAGGATCAAAGAGAAGTTGTTCCTTGTCCTTGTCCTGCATGCAAAATAGGGAAGACAAAGAAAAAAGGTAAAATTTCCCAACGTCACAGTGACACAGTGAAGGAAATTTCAGTGAGTAGCAAAAGAAAATCAAATATTTAATTTAGAGAATTAATTAATGTGGTAGTTGTTAATCTCAGTTAATCCCCGACAACGGCATCAAAAACTTGATGTAGAATTTTGCAAAATCACGACTCGATAAGTTCACGAAATCGTATCAAGTAATATCATGGTGAGTGAGTTATCGTTTCTATGAGGATTAAATGACTAAGCAACAAAAAATTAATTGACTATTCTAATTAGAAAAATCAAGAAACAGAGGAATGAATGAGGAATTATAGAAACGTGTGAGTGAGTTATCTCGCACAAGGATTAAACTACTAAGAAATAATGATTAATTGACTATTCTAATTAGACAAATCAAGAAACAGAAGAATGAATGAGAAATTATAGAAAAGTGTAAATGAAGGCAATAAAATAGTAAACAGTGAGTGAATAAAGACAATGATGGTGAAAATGTTAAGGTTTCAGAGATATTCACTCTTTAGTAAACAACCTTTGTGTTCTTTTATTTGAGGAATACAAAGATTAATCACGACAAATCATAAATAATCAAATCATAATTCTTAGCAATTTAATTTCTCTTTAACCTGATTAATCGCTAATTTCTTAGTCAATTATTTAAGAAAAAAGATTAAGCACAATTCTAATTTAATTTCAAATAAGATTCAAGAATAGTCCTCAAGTTGAATTATATGTCACTTATCCAAGTTAGTCCTAAACAATTGAAACTTACAAGAAAAAATGATTTTCAAAAGTTTTCTACTCCGAATTTTATGTCACTTATTCAAACTAAAGAAATTAAATATTACAAAGTGTCGCACACTCTTTAAACATCATTCCTAGTTAAATACAAAAGTCGTGAGAAATAGTTTTCAAGCTAATTCTAATATTACTTTTTCCAAAACAATATTTAGAATTCAAAACTGAGTTAGAATATTTTCTAACAATTCTAAATCTTTAGAGATGAAGAACAAAAACTCAATCATAAAATAGATCAAAGTATAAATCTCAAAAATAAAACACTTCAATTAATAATCCATAAAAAAGATTAATAGAGCTCATAACCTTAACAAAGGAGACTAGTTGCTCATGATGCAAAGGAAAACCCAAAATTATGAATTCAAAACGGCTAGGCTCGAAGAGCCGAAGAGGAGACATGTGAGTGTCTCCCTCTTTAAATACTAACTCTAATTTAAGATTCAAAACAAATCAAAATTAAAATAGAATCAAATCTAAACTAATTAATGTTTTTCAAATAGTTTATCCTCTCAAGTCAAGTTATAGATAATTCTTCGTAATTGTCAATCAATACTTCAAATAATGGCTTTATGCTCTTGCTTCAATAATCAATTCTAGTGCTTTAAAGGATTAGAGATTAAGGGAGATTTAGCAAGAAATCACAAACTCTGGGAGTGGTCCATAACGGTGCATGAGGCGCAGCAACTCTTGCGCGAAGCGCAAGCCCAAAATGGAGGAATTTGAGGTCTCTGTGAGATGCTACATGAGGCGCAAGGCCAGCCACGTGAGGCGTAGGCAAGGGGATGTGAGGCACAACAAGGAAATGTGTGGCGCAGTAAGGAAACGTAAGGCGCAAGCAAGGGGACGTGAGGCGCAGCAAGGGAGGCAGCCCCTGGGAGGTCTCTGGAGTGCTGCATGAGGCACATGGAGGGAGGCGTGAGGCGTGAGGCGCAAGCAACCCCTGAGAAGACTTGTAGGTTTGGTTGTCTGTGTATTGTTTGTTGTTATTGTTTGTTCTTCTTCCTTTTTGTCTTTGCTTGATTTCTTTTAAGATTTTCTGTAACAAAAGAAATTCACATACTCAAAGTAATATGCACTAAACCATGAATTGATTACTTAAAATAAAAAAACATGAAGCATTAGCTTATGAACTAAAATTAATAAAAAAAAAATGCTACTAAAGATATGAATGTATCGAGTTTTAACCAATAAAAAGTTCTAATCGGCCGAAGGTCAAGTAAATTGCTGCAAAGTGATTATGTCTTGTCTTGATGCCAACTCTCAAAGTGGTATTCTTTTTTTACATTGTAAATACGACTAACATTATATTATGTTTTTTGTGAACCACAAAAATATAGCCGAATAATAAATTTGATGAACTTTTCTCTCCTTTTTTCTCTTTTAATTTCCTTTATTCATTATCCTATAAGAATTTGCAAGGCTCAGTCCTAATATGTGAGACCAACAATTTTTTAGCTAACATACAACCAACATTTATATACAACAGATCTCCTATCTAAGGTCTTCTTGTAGTATCTGAAGCAGGGGATTAGCAGGACAAATCCATTCTATAGCAGTAGCGACGTTAATCTTCCTCCTTGGTGAGCCAATTGGCAACTCTATTGACGTCTCTGTGAATAAAAGCAAAACAAGCCACCCACCTCGATCAAAGCTTGATGTCGAAAACACGGTGAATAAGCTCTTTCTTTCGTTGTGTTTTTTCTTTATTAGTGTTTACCAAAAAAGATAAAATTGTATAAAATATAGTGTTGAAAAAAATTTCCAATCTTTAGAACTTCTGAAAGTAAAAACTATTAGTGTGTGATGATGAAGTTTACCCAGGACAATAATAATAATAGACCCACCATCATTTCTTCGTTCTAGTCTATAATTCGTGTAGTCTATTTCTACTATCACAGATTTTTTGCTCACCGTTGTATTTCACCACTATCTATCCCTGCAAAACCCCAACAATTGAATTGAGACCTGCTTGCCAGTTAATAAAATGCTACTCTTATCTAGTCCAAAAAAAAAAAGCTACTGTTGTAACGTATCCATAATGAATAATCAAGAATAATCTTGTATGTAAGCTTAATCCCAATCTCCACAAGTATTTGTAATAGGCACTGCTATAATTATAAACGTTTATACTTAATAATTTAAAAATCAACTATTTTCTTCTCTTTTTTTAACTGAAATTCAACTAATTCTGTTTTTTTTTTCTTTTTCCCCTCTTTATCTTAATTATCTTTTATTATCCCAAACAAAGAACTATTCGAAAAAATTTTTTCTTCTACAAAATTGTAAATAACTAAATTCTATTATATTAACTGCGGTGTTTAGTAGCCAATGAGCTATAACTCAAATGGTCTTTCTATACTCACCTAGAGATTGCGATTTCGAATTTCACTCCTACCTTTGGGAAAAAAAAAACTATTGTATTGAGTAAACAACAATATTACAAAATCGGCACAATTTATTATTTTGAAGAATATTAAAGGGATAATAGAATTTATTATTTTTTACCAGTAATT